>NW_024068007.1:0-70000 GCF_009389715.1 Phoenix dactylifera | reverse complement strand
GAGTGCAGATATTTAACTGCTTGTCATAATTGAAACAGCATCAGAAAGTGACAAAAATGTTTAATTACTAGCACCAATAACGTGGTAGGAACCTTATTCACACCCATTCAACCAAGCCTGTTTGGTTGCCACATTATCTTGGACGCCATGTACTACTACAGGGGTTAAGGTTTTATCTTTCGCGTGAAAGATTGATTGTCCCTTTTTAACAATATTCATTGCTGGATCATATCCGACATAAATCTCATCTCAAAGCATTTTGTACTCTTTCATCTATCCATCTACAAAAATCTTTAAGTGACCATTTCATGATCCAACGGTAGATTCATGCGAAAAAAGGTAAATCATTCTTTCGTGCGAAAGATACAACCCCTATCCCCACTAGAGGTGTAAGGATACGAGCACGGAATCCTAAACCAATATGACAAATAATGATATCGAAAGGAAAAGTAAGATCCAAACAAAAATTCAGATAGTAATTGGATTTGGGCTTGATACCTTCAATACAATTTTTGTATGCAATTTGAATTGAAGGTGGTGCACTTAGTAGGATATGGTACTTTTTTTTTTTTAATATGGAAGCGATATAGTCTTGTTTACAAATAATACTAATATTTTACAGGAAAAAAAAATATCGACACATTTAGAATACTTGAAAGCTCAACAAGTTCAAAAAAGTAATCAAGCCACCTCTTGCTAATTTATGAAAAAAGAAATCAACCATCCCAAAACTGTCATTTATAAACTAGGCAACAGCCCAATGGTCACCTAACCCTTATCCAAGGAGTATTTTCCAGGTTTGAATTTTGGAAGTGTTTCCCTGAATATTGGTCAATAGTGATTTTATTGGTTGCATGTTTTATTCCTTCCCCTAATTTTTTTTTTAAAAAAGGAAAGAAATTAAATACCCCATTCCAACATTGTCCTAATTGAAGATCCTAAAATGAGGCACTTGCATTAGTGATGACATAATGGGCTACTTAGGGTTCTAATACTTAATGCTTGATTCTTATTGGGCTATAAACAAAGTTCTAAGGCCTCATTTTTTCCCTCTTTGCAACTTGGATTAAAAAGGCCCCACCATACCAGCAATCTTATCAACCAAAGGGAGAAAACATCGAGTGCATTTAAGAATAACACTTGTTCTACCACCAAAAAAAAAAAAGCTGACGGCACATCTATGATATTGATACAATGTGACTTATTGAGATCATCACATATTGTTGGCTAAACCGTTGTCCATTGATGGTGTAGATTGAGCTTGATAGTTGTGAGCTAGGTCCACAGAATTTTTATAGTGTAACAAGTGTCACAGTAGTGGTACACACCAATCCTACATGACAAACAATTTTTAGCATTATATTTTGACTATATTTATATAACATACATGCTAAATAAACATGAACATGCCATGCAAGTTAAGGGCCGGTCTGGGCCGGACCATTGGGCTAAGAAATCACTGGCTCAATCTTGGGCCGATTTTGAATGAAGCCTATAAAAATACTGACCCAACTTTCTTATAACTCTAGCTGTGTTGGCTCAATGTGCATCCCTACTTTTTGTGCCTTTATTTTCCCAACTTTACATTACCTTGGACTTTGAGTCCTCCTTACGGTCAACCTAGTGTACAGGCACAAAGGATTTTAATTTATTCTAATCTAATTTTATTAGAATTAATATATTATTATTAATAATAATTTTATTATAATTATCATATTATTATATAATATTAATAAATTTATTTATTTTATTATAATTTTTATTATTTTAATTTATTTTTATGATTATTACATTATTTACTATTGTTTTATTATTATTATTATATAAAATATATACAAAAACTATATATCTCCTTACGGTCTATCTAGTGCACTGGCGCAAAGGACAAGTTTCTCATAAAACCAGTCTATTTGTACCTACTTTCGTGCTTGCGCGCAGTTTGATCTTAAGAAGCAACAAGGGAAAATGGGACAAATTATAAAACCGATGGATTACAACACAACCACAAAAAATAGCGTTTTTTAGCCAAACTCTTACTTTGCTGCAGAGCGACAGCCCTTTTTCACTATTTTTACAACTTGGAAGAAAAAAAAAGTGTCAAGCAACAAGCATGTCGTGAGAAAAATGCATTGAAGGTTGTGCATGGTTACCAAAAAGGTGGTGCTAATCCTTGAACTCTTGCCAAGGTTATAATAGAGGAGAGAGCTCCTAACCACCAAGGCAGTAGCATCGGTCGGCTCTATAATAACCTCGGTCAATTGGTCAAGCTGCAAGGGGCTCCTTAATTTCTTCATCCTCCCTTCGGCTCATCTCCTGGTCTCTCTCTCTCTCTCTCTCTCTCTCTCTCTCTCTCTTTCTCTCCTCTCTCGCGCGCACACGCAAACAAACGAGCACAAACAGGAAGGAAAAGTAGCGCACTGGGAAAAGATTACCGAATATTCATTCACTCACATTAATGGCAAAATTCATAATAAGATCACAGCTGAATCTTCCTCTCAAAGTGCTACGCCATATATGAACACAAATGATTTAAGCATACATGTATATATATATATACATGCACACTATAACATGTGCATGCATGCATAAATAGTATTTTTAAAGTTAAATTTTGCATCAGATGAAAATAAAAGAAAGAATTTCTCCGGTGATCGATGAATCAAGAAAATGATGCCATTTTACCACAAAAAAAAAACGAGGAAAATGATGACGCTGCATTTCTTTTGATGTTTAGTTCTATATTACATTATAATGATAGATAACAACAGTTAAAACAGTCATTTTTTTATTTTCAAATATTTCCAGCTTATGAAGATTTGCCACATGGTAGTCATTCTTTCTATGGTACCATTAAATACTCGTGACATTGACCTGTTAATGAGGGGAAATTTCTCTCTTTTATTTTTTACCTTCTCTTTTCCTGCTGCGCCAGGCATGCGACCATAGCAATCCATGCCTCCCCTTGCCCAACACAATTAGAATTTAAGCCTCTCGTACCAAGTCCAATAATCACCCTAAAAATCTTCAAAACCCTAGCAGCATGAACTGCTATACCATCATAAACTATGTTGCAGTGTACTCATACTTGGATCAGTATATATTCTCTACAATTCCATACCTAAACATAGCAAGATGCACCGAGGTAGACAAGATACATACTGACCATATCAGAATGCACCGGCTCATACTTAGATGAAAATTATAAAAAATGATTCAAAAGCTATTCCAATACAAAATGCATACCGCACTATATCAAACTGATATGGTGCCCCTACCGAGATTGCGAACCTCAGAATATTCTCTCTATTTACAGATATAGATCATGTGCATTAAGCTTTGATGAAAAACTAGAGCAAGCTAACAAGGTTGGTTCTCCAATGTGCACTTGGTTTACCGAAAAGGACTTCCATGTGATTTTACATATTCTGTGAACCATAAATTAGGTCCTAACCAAAAAGGTTATAAATTATAAGCTGCCTAATTGTGTTAGAAAATTTCATAAAAACCTTCTTTTGAGAAGACATACAAGGTTTAAATTATGAAATTAAAATTTTCAGATATTTCTTTGATCATTTACTGTTTTCCCGTTTTTAAATTTCCTGTGTGTAAACCACATATCAACTTTCAAACTTTAAAAAATGGACAAATGGAATAGAATCATGATTTGGAAATTAAAGCACCCTAAGCAAGGCGGGCCAGACTTTTAGTTCTTTCAGTCCTTCCATACCAAAAGTATTTTGGTAAAGACTGCAAGGACCAACCTGCAATGACAACAAAAAACATCTAGCATCTCTCCTTCAAAGCAGGAATTTTATGAGCTGATCTGCTTTTGAAAGAGTTTAGTAGCATGGAAAGTTGTATGATGCAGTTATCCAGTTAATAGAATTATGGTATTCTCAAGCATTTACATGAACATAGATTTTCTAAATTTAGAATAGTGAACAATCTCAAAAAACTATAAGCTCGGCATGTTGCCGTGACTGTGATTCAAATGATCCTAAAAATTTATTGACATAAAGATATAAAAAAAAAGATCCGGTGACCAAAGGCCCGCTCAAAAAAAGTTTATTGGATACAGATATACAACAATAGGCAAACAAACAGACCTCTAACAAGCCATGGCATCCCATTTTTAAAAGATCGGGATGCATCACATTTCTGATGGCCAGAAGGCCCTGAAGCAGCCAAACTTGGTAGGGCCAGCCATAGTATTACCATGTGATCAAATTACAATATAAGCATGCTGATTTTCTTTCTGGGAGTAAAATTCTATGCAGGAACCCTCGCTGCAGGTAAATTTTGAACATCATGTAGCAGTGCACCGAGCGGTGGTAGTGTATGCCCATGCATTACACTTTCTGCAGCTTTTGATCCCCTATCAAATGAGCTCTTGATTGATCATGCATTAGTTGGTATATTGCCAAAGTTAAGACTACTCATGCTCATATGTGGAGAGCCGAGAATCTGATAGAGCTGAGAACAGTTGCGTGTCTACAAAAAGCTGCAAGTCATTATATTTGAAGGTCAAAAAACTGAATAAATAATTTTTTCTTAGAAAAAAAAAAAGCTGAATGAATAGCGCTTGCATCGAATATTGGAGTTTATTTATGCAGTGCACAATACCATGACTGAAATCCTTAAAAGCACAAGCTGAGATATTCAACTTCATAATGAGTCAAGACCTTAACCTCAGGCGCAAGGAATAAGGCACGTGGATTTTCTTGAAAGGTTCAGTACTTGTTAAAATTAGGTAATAAATGGGAGCATTATGTTTAGACGTGGTTACAGAAGCTGCTAACCAGCAACACCAAATATACATTTGCAAGCGGAACAAGAGGGAGTAAAAGTCAATTAACCCATTTAATTCCACCCCTTTTTCAGCCAAATACTCGTTGGAGCACTGGGGTTAAACGACTTTTCAAAAGGATAAAATAGGTTTTTTTGAAAAAATCGTTACATAACTTTTTGCCATCCAAACCTATTTATCGCACTTAACTAAGGAATAAATTACTCCACAATGTAGGGTGGACTGCTGGAGTAGTTTATTCCAGAGTAAATAGGAGTAAAGTTAAATCATTTACTCCGGGCTTCCAAATGCAGCCTGCACGCAAGAATGATAGCCTGTGTATGCCTCTGATGTAAGGCATAATATAACAAGGAAGGTACAGACCACACATTCGCCTCTCAGAACTACATGCATGCCTCACTCCAGACTCATAAGCCTTTAAGGCACCATGGAAGACTTATCTTGAGAGGTAAGGTAAGGGAAGCATTAAAAAAGCCTTTCTGAACAGTAATACAGAGTTAATAAAAAAGCTCAAATAGAGATAGGATTCCTAACATAGATAAACATACTACTCAATGCATGCCATAGATGACCACAGTATTTCGATTTACAAAGCCAAGTTACAAAGGAAATGTGACGAGCCAGTCCACAATGACACGTAGTATTCACGTCATTCTTGTTTGGCACTACTGAACACCACCTAACCTTCCCGTTGCAACTCTGGTTAGGAGCAGCAATGTGTCGGGTCAGCATAGGTTAGGGTTGAGTCAGATTTGGGACAAGTCAGAAAATAATAATAATAAGAACCCTAACCAGATTATAAATGGGGTTCCAATAAATAGATCCAACCATGCGCTGTTTATGCTAATGGAGCCAAAGACAATCTACCAGCCCAAATAAAAATAATAGAATGGAAAAGAAACAGTTCTAATTCCATCTCTTCTGAAACCCTTGAATGTTCTTGTTTCCTTGAAATAAGTGGATTTCCCATGCCATTACCACGGCTAAAGAGCCTTTGAATTCTAGTTCAAAAATCAAGTTCTAAATCGTGTCCTACTTCAAATCCATATGATGCCAATCCAAAAGCCAAGCATCTCACAAGGGCACCGAGCAAAAATTTTGGTTTTGATAAGAATGGCGGTAGAGGAGAGGGAGAGGCAGAATGATAGAAATGTATTAACAACTTAGAAGATAGTAAGACAGAACAATAGGGATGGGATCTTACAGAAAAAGGGTAAGAGGTGCAGGTCAAGAATGTCAGATAAAGGCATATCCATTATTGACGAGGCCAAGTGATGGAGGTTGTTTTCTTTATTTGGAAGAAGGGAGTGAGGGAAGAGAGAGAAGATTGCAAATATGGCATTGAAAGTGAAACAAAGAAATAAAGTTTGGAGAGGCAGAGTTTCTTCCTTTCTCCTCTTCTCCACACCGCCAAAAAGACCATATGAGACAAAGAAGTAGAAATGGAGGAGGGCAGCAAATCAAACCCAAGGCATGAGGAAGAGAAGATTTCTTCCCCTTTTACCTCTTAGCTTTCTCTTTTTGCAATTCTAGGTTGAACAAAAGACCCAATCTAGACCACATACAGGAGCCTTTTGACTGTCCTCGCTCACTCTTCAAGATGCAACAAGCCGAAGAGAGGCAAACTAGAACCCAACCCAACTTTCGTCAGGTCCAATTCACATAAACAAAAATCAACACAATTATAGTTCTTTACCCAAACCCCATTATTTGGGCCAAATGCAAATAAATGGGAAAGCCCAGGACATAAATCAGTAGCTCCTATGTCTAGGCTTTTAAGTTTTAACAATAATTATGTTAGTTAATGATGATCAAGTAGAGAAGAACAAAAATAGATGGAAGAAGGAAAACTGTGTGAAGAGAAAAGAGGAAAAAGGAATAAAAAGGAAAGATAGTGTGTGGCTGAAAAGTCAAGTGCGCACACTGACATGCACACATAGTGTTAGCAGTGTTATAAGCTTCCAGCGTAGCAGATACATGCATAGCTGCATCTACCACAACTAAAATGTATTCATGTCGAAGAAAAAAAAAGTACATTCCCCCATAGTTTATATTGTAGTTTCTATGACAATAGTTCAACCCTTACTTCCCGCTATTCCAAGTTATAAAATTCCCTATAGTTGAAGGCTCAATGTGCAGATACCCTGTCGAAAGACAAATATCGCCCGAATAAGTATCTAAAAAACTTATGATACTTCATGAAGACCTATGACCATCTTTCTCGAGACATCCCATAACATACCTTAATAAACCAAAAATTGCCTTCCAATGCAAAATATAAAACTGACTAACTGCTAAACTGATGGCTAATATAATACTTATACTGGTGATAGTTGTATAGATATTCTTTCCACAGCCAAGGGTTTAAATCCAAATAATGGGGCCAAGGGTTCAAATATCAGTATCATACCTCATATTAGTTTTTTACTAGAAACATGGTACGAGACTACCCCAATTTGAAGAGGGTTGGGGCTCCACATGCATCCTAGGACCCTCTCTCTAGTATGGTACAGTATTACCAAGATAGACCAGGTCATTAGTCCTTGTTCCAACCTACCATCTGCCCATATGCCATGAAATTATCTAAATCTACCCCGAGTTTTGTACTCAGATCCATAGACTTATCTACTATAATGCTCCAAATATTCTCTCATTCAATAAGAGACTTCCACACACCACGATCATGCCACATCAATACTTTTTGTACCCTGAGCCTCCAGTATAAACTTTATGATGGTGCCTTCTCTATCAGTTTTTCATTACCACATATTGATTATAATGTATCTATACAAAAAAGCGATATAACCATGTTCATGACTTAACAACTTAAAGTATGAACCTTAAATTTGAATGCATTCCTTCTATTAAAACGTGCTCTTCTTTGACCCAAAAAAAAAAACCTTGCATCTTCCTTTTTTTGTCAAGATTCTTTCCAAGTCTAGAACAATTTAGAGGGTTGCTCCCTTGTTGCATAAGTTTACGCTAACAAATCAAATGGGTCTTGGGCTAAAAAAGGGTCTTGGGCTGGCCCAAAAGCCCATCAAGCTGGGCCAGCTTCGGGCCGATGTTTGGGTCTAGACCGAAAAGAATTGAGTTATGCTTAGGCCTGAAATTCAAGCTCAAATAAATTTTGGGCCAGAGAACACCAGATTTCTCTAAGCCTCTTGTTCACATCTCAAAAGGTATTATTCCATAATGTCTCTTTAGCAAGTCCCCAATAATCCAACCTGAGCCTAATATAAGGCCCAACCTGCACAGCCCCTCCTCCCCACCATCCACTAACTCTGTTCCCCACTCTTCTCCCCGGCAACCCCCTTCTCCTCTTTCTCCCCCCCTCCTAATCTCTCTCTTCTCTCTCTCTCGATCTCTCTCCTCTTGCTTTTCTCTCTCCCTTCTACTCTCTTCCTAGCACCCCACTCTCCTCTCTCTCCCTCAAACCCTCTCCTCTCTCTTCTCTCCCTTCCCTCTCCCCTCGCGCTCCCCCAACGCTCCCCCTTCTCTCTCCTCTCTCTCTTCTCTCTCTATCTCCTCTCTCTCAGGATCTCTTAATTCTTCTCTCTCTCCTCTCGCTCCTACCCCGATCCCTGACTCTCATTTTTTTGTTGGGTAAAGGGCTTAGACCATGGCAGCTCTATTAGACTCGGGCATGGATCACATTTAGAGTGGAGCCTGAAAAAGGCTTTCAACACTAGGCTCTAAGCAAAGCCAGAAACCTTTTTTTTTTATCAGGACAAGGCTACAGCGAAACTCGAGCAAGCCTTGCCAGGTTCCATCCTAGGTAGGTCTCCCTGCTACCAACTACCTTTCTAAATGCATATCTTGTGAGAGCCTAGAAGTTCTAAAAATAATTGGTCCTCTGAGGGACAAGTTGATAATCAATCACAAAATTTTGCTCAATTCGATAATGATGACGACACCAAACCTTATAATTGAGCATAATGAACACAAAAGAATCAACCCATCATTACTTGTACAATAGATTGTCATGGTTTTACCTAACTGATCAATTCATGCTAAATTACTCTAGTTTGGATCATTAGTTCACTTCAATAATCTAAATTTTTTTATTCCCTAGAGAAACAAACTAAGATGGTTGCTCTAATTAACCCTCTACTTGCATATTGTTATTAAGGAATACATTTCCAAAAACCAATTCATTTAATGGCTATCCTTGATTTATAGCAAAAATATTATAACTTATATTGTCTTTCACAATGGGAAAAATGTTTTGAACTAGTTTATCACATACATATACATATATCCCTAATAATAGGTCAAGCCTTTAGCCCATCAACAGCTATAGGCAGAATGATAGTTTACCGTATATTCTAATGGCACCCATAGCAATGTTTATGGACCTAGTTAGTTTCTAGATCTGGTTGTTCTTCCATGGGTTCCTTCTAGCCATAGTTATATAGAGCCTCCTGAATGGACTTGGAAACAAAAACCAATGAGAGAAAAAAGCATACAAAGAAAAAGCAAAAAATATTTAAAAAGAAATAAAGTTGGAGAAAATATGATGCTTGCACGAATGTTTCCTTAGAAAAAGAAAGATCCTTTTTTTGGTAACTAAAAGAAAGATCCATCGGAAATAGTCTTGAGACTTGAGACTAATAGATCGAAAGACTTGTAATGATCTGTTTGATTAACGATGATAAAATTGGAACACATTCTATCATTATTGACTTTCAATTTTCACCAAACCTTGGTATATTATTGGCTTTAAATGTTAGCACTCACAAAAAGATGGAAATAAGATTACAAGAAATTGAACAAGCATTGTACTATTTTTCAAGCATTGAAATTATGCTTAAAAAGAAATGAAAAAGAGCATAAGCTTTTCCAGCCCCTATCTTCCCACCTCCGGTCCGGATATCTTTCTTTTATGCAGAAATAAGATCCTTTATTGAGTTTGTTTATAACATGAAAAAAAGTTTTTTGCATGTATACCCTCGCCAATTTACTATTTGCATGTATGCCCTTATATTAATTATTCTTTTTGCATGTGTACATCAAAAATTGGATATATACACAATGCTTGAATAATGTACTGACTAGATGTAATAGATATCTTGAATATTAAGCTTGTAAACGTATTTGGAAATCATGAATTCCTATTCTAATATATTCGGGTAATCAAACCACAACTATTGCATGTCCTGAGCTAACCTAAGGTCATCAATGCCTAGAAAAAATTACAATGAACCAAAAGTCCTAGATATCTCCTATTTCTTCCCAAAACCCTTCAACATCAACAACATGAAAAGTCACAAGGTGCAAATTTTGTCATGACAAGAGTCCCTCCAAATAAAATCATGTCTTTTCACATTTTAGACTATGCTAAGCTATCTTCGAATCATTTCTAACAAAGGAGAGATGTACCATTGACAAGGCTAACCCGGTCCGCAAAGAAGCTTTTAGTGTTTTAATTTTCATGAAAAATGTATATGCACAACAAAAAAGAGAACTTATTATAATTTTTTACTAATAAGTATATATAGATGATAAAATTACTTTCTATCAAATGCAAAAGACCACGATCCCTAAAAGAAAGTAATAAGAACAAAGAAAATGCAGTTGCTCAGAAGATAGTTATGAATGGCTCAAAATAAAGACACAATAATAAACGAATATAAGACAGAGAAAAGTAGAGAACCTTAATGAATGGTCGATCTTTGATGGGGAATGAATCAACAAAACTGTCTTTAAGGAGAAGTGATACCTGAAACCATAATCAAATATTTTTAGAAGTCATATATGGAAAGAATTAAAATATAATTTAAAAAGAAATTGTTGCTTACTAGCAGATACATGAAATGTTAAGAGTTCCCCAACCTTATCATTATTTGATTGCACATTAGTGATGGTATGAGACCGCAAATTAGAACAGAGGGATTCTAGGTAGGCTTTCATGACACTTAAGAAGTGACCGGCAGCTTCAGCCTGAACTTTTGATCCACATTAATTAGACTAGCAACAAAGACATGAAGCATAAAGTACAGTAAATGCAAAAAATTAAAGAGAGGTGGCAGACCAATATAATAACAGGCCAAAACCCTCACCATATAGAATCTACAAGAAGCAGAACAGATGCACATAGACTTTGTTTGACGTAAGATAGCATCTAACTCATCCTAAACTCATGGAAGATCATAGACTGACTAATTTTACCCACTGAGACCAAAAAAACTATGTAATGTATCACTTTGGAAAACATCTGCTAGTTCCTCAAATAGACTTGAGGAAGAGAGAAGTGGAAAGTGCAGACAGAATCTACATAATCAAAAGTCAATATCAATGTTTCTCATTTTACAATGATAAACCACATTGCTAGCAATGTAGATAGCATATTCTTTCCATAGAAGAGTACTTAAGAGTGAACAACGTAAGACTAAATCTACAAGAAAACAGCAAATCTCAGGACAACTCAATATCATGAACCATGCAGTACTGAAATACAGTGATGAACTAAGAGCCAAGATCTTGCATCATGCTCTTCTAAGTAATAAGCATGAACAAGCCAGAAGTCATAGTGCCAAACTTCCAATTGGTAAGTTCGGAAGCCCAATTAGCATCAAGAACCACAAAGGTAAAAAATAAGTGGGTAATAGATAAAGCAAGAACTAACACAATGATTTGTAATAAGAATGGCAAGTTCGAAATTCAAATGAGGTGGTTGATAATTAGAACTTAAGAGTCAGCAATTAGTGAAACAGATAGGCAATTGAAGGGCTTTTCTAAAGCTACATATAAATCTTTGATTGTTAGCATTAAGAGTAATTGTAAGACAAGACCGGGCAATAGGGTAGGAGGTGCATTGGATGGGAAAAACACACTCAATATCCAAACCGACAAAAATTAGAAAAGGTCTCATGTCCATTTTATCAACATCATATTAGAGTTGCCACAAGAAGAGATAATAGTATAGGCATCATCATGAGTGTTGATCATATAATGGCCACAAAAGAGCAGTATAATAGGGCCTAAGGGCATCTGGGAGAAGATAGCTCCTGTTGAACCCAATACTAATAGAACATGTGATAAAGGCGCTCAGATTGGTGATAATTGCATGTTTGAAGCTTGAACCAAAAAGTTGCACAACAAATGTCAAAGACGATACAACAACATGCTTAAAGCTCCAAGGTATTTCAATGACGGGTATAAGGACCATGTTAGAAAATATAAAATGCAATTGCAACGGAAATAACAGTGAAGTGAACCTCTAGAAATGAATGGTCAAGCAGTACATTGGCGTCATAGGCGTCATACCATAAAGTAGATACTAGTGTGATTATTTCAACAAAAATAACACTACAACAACTACGAGAGGGTAGGGCAGAACAGTATCCATGAAGTCATGTCTGACAGTTGCTTGCATCCAGTAACTCGAATCTGGCATCGAACTAGACAAGTTTGACAGTGGTGAGTCGGGCGTGCATCAGAAACTTTAGATAATTATCAAATTCTTCGATTGCAGCTACTGAAGAGTTGGACTGGGCCAACCTTATAGTTGTGGAACTGGGAGATGGTGCAGGAGTGGGTATGGGTGCAGGTGCACAGAAGCGGAAGTTGATATTCTAAAAATATTTGAAGGAAGCACTTAGGAAGTTGGTGAGGTCTTGAGTTTCCAAGGAGTTTCCAAAGCAGGTAGAATACCCTAAGCAGAAGCTTCCTGCTAATTAGGTTCTAACAATGAGTTCAACCAACCGTGATGACATAAGAACTTAGAAATAAACTTCTTTTGTATCTAGAGAACAATTAGGATGAGGTATTACTAAACAATTATGCAAATGCTAATCATATTGCTGAGCAGATTTTGGAGTTTGGATGAAGATTGAGTCCTTCACAACACCCTAGCAAATAATAGTTTCTAACATTTTCAGCTATACAATATTTCAAAACTTATATAGTTCAAACTGTTCTTTTTCCTACATGTACCGCTTATCTCCTTATTTTCCTGTTGTTGAGCCAAATATTTAAAATGTCCATGAAACACTATAGAGGTAATTTTGAAAATAATGCAGTGCTTAGCAAAAGAGAGGCACATGCATATAACATAAGAGTACAAGAGATGAAGTTTTAAGTGTTGCCACCAAGGTTCGCCAGACCAGTACCAGAGGGCATATTGGCCAACGATCGGTTCAGCATTGTACGGATCCGTACTGTGCCGATCTGAGGCAAACTGAAAACAAGGAGACAAGGAGGAAGAGGGAGAAAAGGAGAGGAAGAGAGAGAGAAGGGGAGAGGGAGAGGGAGGGAGAAAGGAAGAATGGAAGGGGAGGTTAAACCCTAACCCTAACCTTAGTAGGGACGAAGGGAGAGAAAAAGGGAGAGAGGGAAAGGTAGGGAAGGAGGGAGGGAGTTGGAGAGGAACCCGAGAGAGAGAGAGAGAGAGAGAGAGAGAGAGAGAGAGATGATCCTTACCGGTGATGCCGCGGGTGAGGAAAAGGTGCTCCGAGTGCGACAAAGGGGTGGAAAGGTGCTTCGGGCCAATCGCGTGGGTTTCTCAAATTATCGAACAGGGGATGCAAAAGCTTTTTAAGCCATTTTTTTAATCGAATGAGCCTTAATCAAACAGTGGACATCTTCCCAAACATTTAATCCAACGGTTCCGAATTGATGGAGCGAACCGTCCCTATTTTCCGTCGGTTCGGTTCAGTATGTCTCAAACCAGAAGGTTCGGTACGCCCCAAGCCAGACGGTTCAGGACGGTTCGCCCAACCTTGGTTGGCACCTTATCATAAGCTTTCAGCACTACATATGTTACACCAAATAAGGATTTAGTATTGCAAAACCTTAAATAGTAAAGATACATAAAATTAAAAAAAAAAAAACCCAATAAAATGCAAAATGGAGACAGACAGATTTATGTTGAAAGCTCACAAGTGGAGGGTAAGACCTAAACATCACATAGAAAATCCGAGGATTTTGAAAAGTCTCACTAATAGCGGAAATAAACCCTTATAGGAATTTGTGGAAAGGAATGACTCATAATTCTGGCACTTAATTGGTTAAGTTTGAAAAGGCGATAACTTAAATTGAGGCACTCGAACTACTCTCCTAATAGGCATCAATAAAAGGTTCCATGTAAATTGGCGAGTAAGAAGACACTTTTTTCCCATCAGTTCAATAATACAGCAGAAGAAGTTAAAAATCATTTCCCACCCAAAAAATGTCCCATACATCAGGCACACTCTGTTGGTATTTCATTGAGAAACAAATTCAAGTTACTAGAAAGAAAAAAAAACACATAATACTGTATTCAATTAGAGTGTGGATTAACCTGAACTTCACTACATCTGTAAACAGGATGTCTTTTAGCTATGGAATTTTCACATGAGAGCCGAGCATGAATAGGACTTAGATCAGAGACAAGTTCCTTATATCGAGGAAGTTGAGGCAAGGAACATGTCTTCACCTGCATAATTGGAAAATTGACGCAAGAAGTCAGTGCGGAATAGATATAATGCTAATACTATCACCAAGAAACTGCTTGAGGTTGGTAACCCACTAGACTTGTTCTTTTACTATAAAAATTCAGCAAGCATGTGCAGGTTAGTTGTTTGGTAGCCTCTGATCAACAAAAATACCCAAGTTGAAGGGCTTAGTATCATAACCCATACTGTAAATTTTCATAGAAAAAGGATGGGGCTGAAAACAGATCAGATAAAATATGACCACATCCATTTCCATATCTGAATTGGATCGGACTCGGATAGATATTTTGATAACCGATCAAATCCGGATCCCAATTCGGATATGTATTTTTAAATCATTCTGGATCCAGATTCGAAATCCTGATCCAGATATCCGGTAAAAAAATCACAAAAATCAGCTGCATAACTTGGGATTCAAACCCATAGTCTCTAGTTTGATACTTAACATTTTAGGCATTAATTTTTATAAAAATCCTTTTCTCACATATTCAGGTCATTAAATAATCATTTGATGTGTATTGTGATATTTTATAGTTTTAATCATTATTTTTTTACAAAAAATCCTTCTCTTTGATAAAAAATGAAAAATGAATAAACTTTATTTTATTCTTTATGACATTTTTCAAAGCTTTATTGTTAAAATATTCCAAAATATTAATAACACCTATATTTATATATAATTTTTCTTACAAGCTCTCTAAGAATAGATAGTTCATGATTATTTTTATTTATGCCATAATTAAAGAGTAATAATGGTATTTGATGCAAAAAATATTAATATTTTTATCTTATATTTTTAAATAATTTTAATTTTAACTTTTTAATATAAACCTGTATGTACCAATGACTTGGACCCTTAACTAGGTCGGTCTATGTGTGGATTTGATAACCATGCCTTAGATCCTTAGTTACCTATGTGTCATAAGCAATCTATATAGTGAATTCTATTACCGTTCTTTATGAATATATAATTAATGTTAGTTTTCATCATTGAATTCCACTAAAAATTTGATTTATTTCTTAATAATATTCAACTTACATTTGTATTAGGAAAGAAATCCAACTTATATCTGTATTCATTCAGAATAAATATGGATATGCTTAATATCATATTCGTATCTATAACCATTTAGAACAAATATGGATACCAATTTTAGTATTCATTTAATATCTGCATCTGTATATGTATTCATTGAAAAATATGGATACAAATATGAATATACCAATATCCGATCTGTATTCGATCTGTTTCCAGCCCTAAAAAAGAATGTGAAGATTCATATCCCAACTAAAGATGTATAAGAGGATAATAACAAAACCCAAATCATATTCACAAACCTGGTCCTTGGAGACATTAACTTGTATAATGTTGGTTGTTTTAATTTTGCTATCAGCTGGTTTGTGTTGTATACCAACCTGTGAAATCAGAGGCATAAAATTACTTTCTATAATCACTTAACGGCAACATTATTATAAAGAACTTCAAGCAGCATCTAGTGTCATAATTTAATTACAGTAAAGAATAGTCTCTATATGAAAAAGACCCAAAGCTCGAAAGGCCGACTTGGAAGGACAGAGGTACCAGCTTTCAAGCATCTAGCGCTCACAAATTAAGTACAGTAAAGAATAATCTCTATATGAAAAGGATCCAAAGTTTTAAAGGTCAACTAAAAAGGACACAAAGGTATTAGCTGTCAAGAACATAGAGGTAAAAAATGAAAATAATGATCACTTACAACATGAGGTAGAAGGGGCCCATTCTGTTAATGAGGAGTCCTAGTTTATAGTTGAGTCTTATTTGTCTTTATGTTAGGCTTTATGTCTGTCATAGTATCATATCTCATAATAGACGTCTCATAGCCTTTGTGGAAGTTTCAAGAATGTTTCATAAGATGTCTGACAACTGGTGAGAGATCTCAACCATTTGTCAGTATTATGCTATGCTGTGCAAAACACCATATCAACACCTACGAGACTTGCTAGATTGTCATATAAGTCCAAGACCTACTGACCATCGATTAGTGAAGAAGTTGGTAGTTTTTAAAAATAATAAAAGAAACCAGAGTCGTCAAAGCATTCAAGAGTTGAAGTATGGCCCCCCATTTGTGGCATGTAAGATCCTTTTTTTCACTTCTTGAAGCAGCGACTACTACACGACTAAGGGTTGAATCTTGCTTGATTGGGTAGCTATAAGTTAACTGCAGGATAGAACCCTTACAAGTCCTTGAATCCCATTCTTTAGCTATTGAGCTTTGAACAGTCACACCATTGATAACAACTCCATTTCAAGCCCAATTAATCATGTTTCGGAGAACCAATTTGGATTGGAGGAACTTTTGAGAATCAAGAAAATGTGAGATGATTGGAGTACTGTAGTACCTAGTTATGAAAATAAAGGTGACACACAAATTTCCATAATTTGAGGAGAATTAAATTAATCACTCTGTTGAATTATGGGAAAGGGTAATTAAACAAAGAGAAAGCATTTTTCATTAATATTTTCTTATTAAGATCTATCTGATTAAGATCTATCGATCAAAATAACTAAAAACTCCAAATTGAAATGAAATCTCAGAGAACTGTTTTGAATTTACGTTTGAAAGGTAACAATAGTGGCTATATACTTACTTGTAATTAATAGAAAAAAATATATAAAAGGCAAAAAGCATGTGCATGGTCTTTTTGACCTGGTGAAAGCTTATGATAAGGTGCCAAGAAAGGTAGCTTAGCGCACTTAAAGAAAGAAGGGTGTCCATAAACAATATATTGAAGTCATTTAAAATATGTATGCCAGAGCTTTGACAAGCATTAGGTGTTATTGTCGCACGGTAGATGTATATCCAATTACAATAGGATTGCACCAAAGATCGATACTAAGCATATTTTTAAGCCAATTATTGATGAACTTATGATGAATATTTAAGTACATGCCTTCGTGAATGCTATTCGCAAATGATGTAATGTTGGTGCTGAGAAAAGAAGTATTTTTTAATGGAAGAAATCTTTGTAGGATAAAGGATCAAACAGCAAAACAAGTATTTTTTAACATAATTTTTATGAAAATAAAGATGAAGATAAGATCTTAAATTCGTAACTAAAATTGACAATCAAGAAATACCAAAAAGTGATAGATCTCATTATTTGGGATCCATCATAGGATTAGAGCTGGTTGGACGAAGTGTCGAGGTGCTTCTGAGCTATTATTTGATCAGCACATAGCCACATACCCTGACAACTTTAAAGCAAATTTTATGGAACAACAATAAGGCCTGCTATATTTTATGGCTTTGATGTTTCTAGGAAAACAAAAGGGTTAGGGAAAAAAGTTATGTGCAGTAAAAATAAAAATGTAAGATGGATTTATGGTAAAACTAGAAAGGATGGACTAAGAAAGTAGTATGTAAGAGAGTTATCAGAGTTGCAAAATTAAAGACAAAAGTGATAATCAATTGAGATCATATGGTCATGTTACTCATGTACAACAATGATTGGAGAGGACTCCAAAGAGAAGAGGTACTTTCATTTTTGTTGAAGGATGTATGAGGGGAAAGCCTTAATTGGAATTCTTGGCAAATGATGATCCATAAAGCAAACTAAAAATAGTTGGGATAAGGCTTGATGTTGATGGTTATGGATTGTAAGCTCTAACCTTCCTTAAAACCAAATAAAACATTCTTCTTGACATCACTGTCTATTCACTAATTCTACTGGCTTCAACTATTTCTTGAATACAGCTTTCAAATTTTCACTGTCAATTCAGGTCCTTTCAAAGTTCATTTTGATTTGCATTGATTCATCTCCAACCCCTTCTTAAAGATTTCATCCTTTCTTTAGGGTTTTGAACATTTCCAAAGTCAACAACCAGTTTTGGTGTTGTGAAGAAAGTATGTGGTGCTAATCTATTCAGTCTTCCATATAATCATTTCATCTTGATGCTTCCCTCTTTAATCCTCGCAATCATAGCTTGTTTGGGTAAGAAATTACAGGAGCTAGGGGAAGTCATACTAATTGTGGTGGAAGAGGTGGAGATTTGATTATTTTAAAGAATGTGGTAAAGCTAAAAAATTAAAAGATCTGTAATATACTTGATTTATCAACTATGCTATTAAGACCTAGTAGAATATATGTTGTGAACCTAACTTGTTGATGACAGATGAAAGTTTTTGGAGCCTCTGTCTCTGATCCACCATTCTAATCTTTTAATGATGATGACAGCATCTCAATGTTGAAGGACTTGCATAAAGAAGCCAGCTTTCTTCAACTAAACCGTCTCTATGTTTATCTGCTACTCTAGCACAATGGAGGGCTGTCATTCGGGCGGACTTGTACCCAAAAAGTAATGGTATATGGGTCTAAAGAGATCCCCTGGAGAGATATTACGCTAGGTCTAGATTTGGAAGAACAATACCATATCCAACACTATTAGCTGAATGTATATATTATATAATAAATACTGAATAATTACTTATCCTTGCCATGTATAATAGTATATTGCAACTTCTTTCTTGGATGTCTATACAGGGCCATACATCGTATCTTGTGATTTAACTAATGCTTTGGGATAGGAGTCCAAGTGTCCTCTCTAGTCAACTCTTTTCGGCTTTGCAGACCACCAGGCTGCCTTCACCTGCAGCACTGGCATGCCTTTGGCATGTCCCTGATCTTCACCCCACCGCCCTTCCTTAAATCCCATTACAATGAGCCTAAAAGTCTTTTCCTGCATAAGAATTTACATCAATCTTTAATACTCTATTTTCGAAAAAAAAATGCTTTCTAATTTAGCATGGGGGGTTTCTAAAGTAGTCGCCGCTCTTGTTTTTCTAGATTGAAAGCATAAAGAACCACCTAATTTGGAAGATAAATATTGTATCTGCAGCATTTTTCAACCATAAGTGTACCTTTTCAAGTCAATAGTAGATTATAGTACGAGAAACAAGGTTCGCCAGACCAACTGTACCGGCGTACCGGTGAGCACGAGCACTGGTACGGTTCCAGTTCGGTACCGGCTTGGAACCGGAGCCGCGCATGCGGCCACAAGCGCGCGGACTTCAAAAAAAAAAAACACGTCCACGCGCGTCCGCGTCAAATGTGTGGCATTTAATGCCCCCACGCGGGCTGGCAGCCTGCATGGGCACAGTGCCCCGCGCGGGGAACCACGCTCGGGCACGATTCCCTGCTGGGGAATCGCGCGGGGGTGTGGTTCCTGCACGGTGAATCACGCGCGGGCGCGCGTTCTCCGCTCGCGCGTCCGCGAGCGTCCCCCCCCCAAAAAAAAAAAAAAAAATGCGTCCGCGCGGGGATGCGTCAAATGCCACATGGGCTCCCACACACGGGCTGGCGCGTGGGCTCCGTTTTTATATGTTGTACCGTACCGGTGCCCGTCGGCACCAGTTCGATACAGGCTGAACCGACCGGTTCCGATCGGTTCAGCATACCTTGATGAGAAAAGCTGGACTATAAGATACAGGCACTAAGAGGACCTTGAACCCGATTATAGCATTTAAAATACAAGGTGATGTGGATTTGTTTGTTAATTAGAAGTTTATATGCAGAATTACAGACAGTGAGCCATTCCTTTATCAGAGCTACCCTTATCAACTAAATACCCTAAGGTAAGTATAATATTCCGGCAACTCACAACATGGGAACTACTATACCTAAAGCCAACAGGAGGATAATCAGCCACATTCTTTCTACAGACTCCTAAACTATTAGATTGGAATCATATTAAGGATAACTCCATCAGCATATTTTAAAAAAATCCACTTTCTGCAGAAGTTTATATATGAGCATTCAACTCTAACCACATGATATTTATAACAACTATGACTTCATCAGCATTTCAACGACAAAAATAGTGGCCTTGCGGAACATCGTACCACTCAGCTTAACTCACTAGTGAATTTTACTCATTCGAGTTCCAGGAAGTGACACAATCTGGTGTAATAATATTATCCGCTTCTCATTATCGATGTTATAGAGCAACTCCATAGTGTTAAATATTATGACAGGGCACTAATAACCTCAAGATGATGGCAAGAAAGGAAGGAAGGAAGGAAACCCGCCAGGACTCATGATAACATCACAAGCACCAGTAAGAAGATGAACTTGAAATCTTCAAGCAGCAATAGAGTTCAATTTTAACTTGTGAGAATCATACATATGGAAACTGAATCAAACTATGATAAATTTCTAAACCTACAGTAGATCAACTTCATCCTATCTTCTATAGTAGTAGTATTAACTCATATATAGGCAGTAGCGTACCCTTGCAGGTAAGACAAATAAAAAATATACAATGTCAAGACACTAGTAACTTCAAGATGACACAAGGAAGGAAACCTAAGACTGATGATAACATCATGATCACTGGTAAGAAGATGAACTTGAAAACTTCAGGCAGCAACAGAGTTCAATTTGAACTTATGAATCCGAATATGAAACTGAATCGAACTATGATAAATTTCTCAACCGACAACACTGTGAACTTCGTCCTATCTTCTATTATAGTATTGACTCATATGAGGCAATAGTGTACCCTTGCAGATAAGACAAATAAAAAAGACCAGGGTGAGAATAAAATTTCAAATTTTAATTAAGAACTGAAATTAGACGATACTATGAATTGCACGGGTAGATTCAGTAAAGCAATGAAGCAAGTCAAAATAACCAGTTATACTTAAGCCAGACAAAGAGGTCAACTTAATGGGGATTGTAAAACAAATACCCTTAAGAATATTGCAATGAAAGTGTAGTTGTTTTCATGCCTTAACAGCAAGCTGTGCATAACTTTTTAAGGAGAACAGGACTCTTATAAACAGAAAACTGAAAAGAAAATAATCGAGACTCACAATAAATGGAACTGGAGCATCAAGGAAATCCAGCATTTTTCTTGGCAGAACCTGAAAAAAAATTGATATGTAAGAGCCAGTTCAACCCCAATTTTACATAGATCAAAAAGGCATTCAAACAAGGTAACCCCATAACGTGTACCGGTACCAAACCAATATAGTACAATACGCGTCATACCATCCAATTTGGTACGGTATGGCATACCTTGCATTTAAGGATATCAACTAATAGAAAGAATAATTGCAAACCATACGTTTTAGCTAAGAGAAGAAAACTAAGAAGTAATCCGCAAGAAGTACAAAGCAGAAAATTCCCTTGAATTTTAAATGCAAAAACCGAATCAAATGTAGTTTTCCTGAAGAATCTTTAAGGCAATACATCAAGTAGGTTCACATATTAACATTTCTGGAAAGTTAATTTACATTAATAGGGGAAAGAGTGCCAACAGTCATCAAGTCCATTATCACATGGTCAGATCACAACTATATAAAGTCCGCCTTGTTTAAAAAAGAATAAATAAATCAACAGTCAACACCTTTAGATCTGGAATCTACAACATTCTTGGACTTTTAAAGAGATTCATGGCTGACAAATGTTATAATAGTAGTAAGTGACAACAATTGTAACAGTAGAACAACAGCACTAGTCATTTCCTGGGTGTATCTTTGTATAACTTTTGTGAAGTAGTGAGTAGAGTCGTGTATTCTAAGTGCTTGTGCAAGCATGATTATTTGAACCTTGGATATGAGTGAATATATTTCACATGGTTGATTGCAAAAGAAAACAGTGGCAGATCAAAAGTGTGAAAATTTCAAAGAGATTCCAAGAGAGGTAAGTTTAAGTTGACAAACTCACTGGAAGCAACAAACTCTGCCACTCAAATGGTCGAATCATAGGAATAACCGACAAGACAATAGCTGATAGCACACCCTACACTTAGTAGTCCAAGAAACAAGCACTTGAATCAGCAGCAAATTACTAGGTAACCATAAGAATGCACTACATAATACCACAAACTAGAAGCCCATATAGCGGTAACTTACCAAATTTGGGCATATTACTGCCACTTGTTTTTCCAATAATGCTCCAGCAAAGAGTGCCAAAACCTAAAAGATGAATTCTCTTAGTTCTCATTTCTATTAATGACCATCCAATGCACAATGAGACGAGAAATATCATATTTACTTACACAAATACCACATGAAGAGAAAGAAAAAACTCTTTGACAAAAACATTTAATATAAGACTCCCATAGAAATAAATTTCTAATCAAGATTTTAAATACCGGATCCAAATCCCGTGCCCTTTTTTTCATCAGAAAAGTACAGTATAAATACGGTACCAATACTGTTTGTATGTACGAAAATTCAAAATACCAAAAAAAAGAAGAAAAACCATCGGTACTGACCAAAACAGATTGTTCTATTGTCCCAGCACCTGTATCATTGTCAATTTCACATCAAAACGGTATGGTACCAACGAGAGCATCCCATTCTGGCAGTTTTTGAATCTATGTTTCTACTTATATTTTTGTAGTGCTAACCCCCCCCCCCCCCCTCAAAAAAAAAAAAAAAGAAATGAAAGTATGAGTATAAATAAGTATTATATATAAACAACAGCAATCATTACACCCACAAATGTAAGCAAACACCATTCAGTTAGAGAGGCATTACACTTTCTAGAGATAGAGCACGGCAAACTGTAGCAATGGTCCATATTGATAGTGCAAGAGCTTCTTCAGCAGCTGCTAATCGTGCATTGACCTTCTCGGAAAACTTTATTTAAAATAGATCAAATAGAATCATTTGAAAAAATAAAAGAAACCATTACATGACAAAGAAACCATCACATGACAATTGTACAAAAAAGCATAGAGCCCATGAATTACCTGATTAGCTTCCCCGAGGCAAGATGGGTCGAAGTCAGAAAAAGTATTATCTAAGTTTAGAGACTTTATCCCAGGTCGGTAATAGTTGATTGGCTGTAAATGCTCTAGAGGGTGAAAAACTATTTCACCTCCCCTTGGTGGCAGGGGAAGAGCATGATAACCACAAACTATCATTAGTGGTTCATTGTTGTGTGCCTATAAAAGAGACAGCAAAGTGCTGGTTAGAAGGAAAACATTAGTATCATCAGGAACTAGAAAACACCTTGCTAGTAATTTAACAAACAAAAAAAGTACCTTTGCCCATTCCATTACTTTTTCATCACCAATATTCATTTCATGCTTAAAGTTGAATTCATCATCTTCATCATCTGATCCAGCGCCTCTAGCTGAGCTGTCCAAAACCATTACATGTACACAATCAATGTGAAAGATATGCATATTAGGCAGACTTTATCTTAGAAAATTATCCATCATATTAGATTATGTTTATCTACTATCTATACCTAAGAACTCTTGGAGAGAGAGAGAAGCAATAAATTAGTAATAAAACTTTGAACATTTGATCTTTGAAATAGAACCAGAAAGGTAAGCCAAAAATCATAATCATCATTATTCACAAAAATAATAATAAAAATAACAACAACGACGACAACAAAAGTGAACCGAAAACAATTTCTACCACCTGTATATAGACTCCACACTTTCAGCACGCTCTAATCTGTTGCTGACAGAACAACATACTGTACCAACCTCTGGTGAAGTTTGGCCAATTTCAAAGTTTCCATTCACTCTTTCAAAACTATCAGAGCGGGATCCTGAGGTCTCAGATGTGTTATCATCATACTGGTGCCAAGACCTCCTCATTTCCTTATCCAGCTCTCTTACATGACTGAAGTCTGAAGCATCACTGGCAGAAACACTTTCAGGAGACTGTGGTTCGAAAGTCCTGAATAAAAATGGTGAAACCTCCCTGTCTGATGGAAGACCTGCTGAAGAAAGAAGACCTGATACACTGTCAACTGGTATAGCACATCCCATCCAATCATTACGGGACTGCCTGTCAGGCGAACAAAAATTCTCCTCCAGTTGATCATGCTCTGCAATCCCATGTGCAATGGGATCTGAGAGAGCCATTTCACTAACAAATTGTGTTATCCTCTCAAGGCGCTCCTGGGCAATTATGCTGTCCATAAGAGCAAACTCTGATGAATATCACTCTAAAGCAACAGAAAAATAAATGAAATATCAGGCTAGAAATAAACAATACATATGTGGCAAAAATATTCTCAGATGAACCTAGAGCAGAGTAAATGAAACATGCTAACAGCGGCAAACCTGTTCAGCATCTCATAATGTAGCTCAAAAAAGGGAACTCTTGTAAGTATGCAATAACAACGTGGTGCAGAAACCAAGAAACGGCTAGACTTGCAAGAATGGTTGAGGGGTGAAACAGCACCTACAATACCCGGCGCTCTCTGAACTATCTCCTGGACATGTAGACAAACACCATATAAAGTTGCATTGTCTGACACCTGAAAGAATCATGAACAACAGTCAGAATAAAAGGATATTATTGCCATGCAGATGCTCATATACCTCTCTTTAACTCCCAAGTTTTCATGA
Source organism: Phoenix dactylifera (assembly GCF_009389715.1). Lineage (NCBI taxonomy): Eukaryota > Viridiplantae > Streptophyta > Magnoliopsida > Arecales > Arecaceae > Phoenix > Phoenix dactylifera. The sequence continues at coordinate 45,393 of NW_024068007.1, read as the reverse complement.
TGCATTGTTAGGCATAAGTAGTTAAAATGCAAGCATGAGAACTTAAACACTTAATTTGCACGTGTGTTCCCTAAAAGAGACATTCATTTTCAGATGGCATGCTGATGGGAGCAAATCACACGATGTAATGGTTCCTCAGCAATAAAGGACTGGTTTTAAGGACAAAATAACTTGAGCAGAAAATCAACAAAAGGTATATGTCAGCCTTAATCCAAGGTAATTCAGAACATGAAGGAAACTCTATGAAATGCCAACGTATTTAAAAGAAAATTCTAACACCAACAAAGCAAACAAATACCAACAGCAAAGGTTAATTACGCTTTCATGAACATTAAGCTTAGTCTTTTTTTTTGTGCTGAAAAATAGGAGGGGGGAGAGGAATCCTCACCCGCATAGCAGCCCCCACTGGGCCCTCCTTCCACCAGGGAATGTTCGATGCAGGTAGAAATTTTGCTCATACCCTCCCCAACCCATGGGTCACCCCACGTGTGAGTACGTCACCCCAGCGCTACCTCAATGCCAGCTAGACCAGATAGCGTTCCCACCAAGCGTGTCCAGGCGGGGGGCATCCGGTCTCCAACATTTAATTGACGCCCGCACATTTCGAACCTGGACCGCGCCAGTGGAAGCAAAGCCCAGTTCCAACTGTGCTACCACCTTGGTGGCAACATTAAGCTTAGTCTTCATGTGAAATAAATTTCAAATACCAGGGCTAAGAGCTTAAGATGAAGTGATTAAAACAAAGGGGAGGGGGGACTAGAAAAAGAACATGACAAAAGAAAAATGGCATAAAGACGCAAGTGTTTGGGCATATTACATTTACTATTGACTTATGGTAAGACACATTATCATTTACTCATGACTTTACTACTAGTAGGACCAAGTCTACAATGACAAAAATTCTTAACCAACTTATACATGACAAATTATCAAAGCCATGAAACCAAGCTCTGCAGCTTCCGCTACCTGAACATAAACTAATGTAACTCAAGAAGGGTAAAAAGAAAAAAAAGGTTACAACAGCAGTTATAAAAGAAAAATTATAATTTCAGGTTCGCCGTACCAGTTTCATACCGGTACCTAGAACGGGCCGCGTACCGACACTCGGTACGTCGAAAAGACCCCATACCGTACTAGCACAGTGCTAGTGTAGCACTAGTACGGGGTCCGGTACCTAGACCGCAAACCTTGAATTATATGCTATGTTTTGTGTGCAATTGCATGATTTTCACTGATTTACCGAATGACTAAGTCTAAAATCCCATCCATCCTCCCAAATTTTGAATATAAGATAAACCATTAGATAATTGCAATTTTTTGAAAAGAAAAACAAAAGCTTCTATAATTATGCAAGTATCCAGTTACCAGACAAATTTTCACCAAAACATGCACGCAGAACTTTTTATATGGCCATTAGAACAGCTGAGAATGATAGGGAGCAAAAAGCATTTATATAAAAATCTATATGTGCACATGTAGAAGATAGTACAGTCCCAATTATGACAAAGTCAAGAATACATCCCTTCCAATTCTGAGCATCTAAAAGAGCCAAACATCACATACAATCAACAAAGAATCTAAGATCAGTTGCATTCACATATATAAGAAAGTAAATCAATTTCAAAAAATAAATAGCAAACCTTCAAACAGAAGATGAAAGATAAATCATCTTGAGACAGGTGCTCCTGCAGAAAACATTTTAAGTATATGACTTTAGCAAGCTTCCTTATTATGTTAAGAATCAAAATGAATGTAAAATGTTTAACCGCATGAAAATATTGACTAATAAATTCCAAAAGATCTTCTGGATTATTGCACGAGTTGGTAGGATGGCTGGGTCAGACCAATGACAATAAAGCCATAATACCAACAAACTGATGGTATCATTGTAAAGAAATCCCAATTTTCTGAAATTGATATCAATGATGAAACAGTAAACAAGTGATTTTTGCAGTCATAGCTTCACCATCCAACAAACAAATCAATTGGATGTGCACTCCTGATCCGGACAAGCCAGCCAATGATCCAGCAGCAAGTAGCAATCAGAAACCAAATTCCGAGATATCCGGACAACAATATCTGGCAGCAGACAAGTACAAAGAGCAAGTATGGTGCTCCATGCCAATGAAGGAGATTGGCTAAGATGAGCCAAGTTATAAAAACTCTTCCTGAAGATCCCATGAAAGCCCACAAAGGACCCTAAACATCTTATATAAAGAGCAAGATGAATATCATCCATTGTTCCATTATAGAGAATATTAGTTTAATCTTAGTGCTTTAGCATGTTTGCAAGCACATCAGAATATGTAAATACATATATAGTACATTTAGTATAAGCTTAACTCCTAAACAATATCAACAGGAAATCAATAAACGCAAACAATGGAATTGACAAGGCATATGACAAGCTAAAACAGAAAACCAAACTTAGCTTTTAATTGGTTGCTTCTAAAAGCAATTGAATAAGTAGAAATGTCAGAATATGCTGACCTATGATCTTGTTCAAAGAAACAATATCTGCAAAATATATTTTGCGTACCTGTCCAAACACAATTTCATTTAGATCACTCATGGATGGTGTTCTCTCTATCAAGCGAGCCTGCATCACGTAGTTCATCAAATATGTGATCAAAAAAATAATTGCAGGGTAAAGGGCTATCATAGACTAAGGAGCCAGACATTATCTTATTATTATGTACAAAACTCATCATATTGTGTTAAAAAAGTTAAGCATTAGCGACAAGAATGTAGAACTTTAAATGTTATTCTGCATTATATAACCTTTGGATATTCTTTTCAGCTGGTGTAAAATCAATAATAAGAACTAGCAGATCCATCTATGACAAGTAAAGATTACTATAATAAATTATGACAAAAACTTATCCACCTTGTTCATCTTTACATCTTTACTGTTAGTTCTCAGGAAAGCATGAAGAGATGGCAGTGCAATATCCTCCTAGATAAAACCATTAATATGAAGTTATGAACAATGGATGAATTCAAGAAAATATTTTTTTATAAGGAAAGAACTCATAAGCTAGTACCTATCATATTAATAAACACCCAGACAGAAAGCCACAGTTTTGTTAAACATATTTTTTCTCAAATAGGGTCAACATAATTCATCCTAAGCCACTTTACCAACATGACAACCATCCATTAGAATATAGTCGTCTTAGCAAATTTGGTATCAACATGCAATTCTGGCATATTTTTACCACAATAGCAATGATTAACTTAATTCAAACCAACTTTATAAAAGTAAATGTATTTCCACTAAAATGAGACTAATAAAAACTCTCATAAATCCACCAACTACAAAGATAACAATACATCGCTAGAGTCTATAGCATGGTCCGCCGTACCGGCCCAAACCGGACAGTATAGAGCACACCATACCGTACCGGTGCGGTATAGGTATCCGATACGAATGGCGTACCAATACTCGGTATGCCAAAAAGACTCCATACCATACTATACCGATACTATGCTAGTGTGGCACCAGTACGGGGTCTGATATCGAGATGGCAAACATTGGTCCATAGCCTAGTCTCCTTTCTATTATGAACAAAATACCTAGATAAGATAAAAGGTTCACTGTATCTTTTACCACCCTCAGCCCAACCTAGGATCTACCCCCAACCTAGGTTATAAGCCACCACAAACTCAAAAATTGAATCTCCATCACCCACATCCACCATGTACCCCCTCATACACCATACCCGACATATGGCTGTCGTGAGACCAGACCATTCATCTAGGTAATAAAAGATACAGTTATCTTATTAAACCATATCTAGTTGGTGGAATTACCTTGTCAAATGTATGACTTAGACACCCCAAAACGACTGGATTAATCATAGGAATGAACATTTATTTACTAAAGAACATGACAATAGAAAACATTTTTCATACATTTTTCATCTTCTCCAACTATATCATGCATAAGAATGTTATTCATTTTGTTGGGTGTGTATTTGTGTGTTTGTATTTCCTTGGGGAATGGGGGGTGGGGTGTTGATGGGGGTGAGGAGCGCTGAGTAGTATTGGAGCAAATTTGTTGCTTGTAAGAGACATTTGTTTTCAATGTGACCTTAAGAAAGACTGTGAATTATGAAGCCACTTGGACAAAGAAATGGATAAATATGTTGCTTGGAAGAGGCATCTGTTTTCAATGTGACCATAAAAGAGGCAGTGAATTACAAAGCCACATGGGCAAAAATATGGATAAATGACTACAAAAGCAAGATGTCTTGATTGCATCTCATATCTCAACTCTTCTCGAAAACCAAATGTAACACCATTCACAGATCGACAGCCCTGATGTTCAAACTATTCAATTGAAATTACAAAAAGATAAGCACACAAACAAAGAATTACCCAGAGAAAAAAAAAACATCCATTGATCCAGAAATAAAAAAAGAAGATAAATAAATTTATATTAGAATAAGGGATGTTTTAAAAATAAAAATTATGGCCAGTAGGAAACAGAAATCAAGATTTAAGATTCAGAACAAATGCTATCACCATTTAACCACCACCTATTGACGAAAACAGCATTTTGAACATCATGAAAGAATACTCACTAAGAAGAAGAGAGAGCCAATGAGATATTAGGTGCCAAGTAAGATGTTAAGTGCCAAATAAACATGTAGAAAGTAACAGATGCACCCAACCTTTACACCTTCAGGAAAACAAAAGGCAGGCAAATCATTCTCCCTCATCGCCACTCTCTTCCCAGGAGGGTACTTAAAAAGGATCTGCAATGACATTGTAGAAAAGATATATCAGTTGTTTCTAGGAAGACAGCAAACTAGGAACAAAAGCATTTGAAAATGCAGAAAACTGATTAACAAGCCAGAATTCTAGCATGTTAACCAGTACCTAAAAGCATATTACTTATGGAAGCATGAACCGCTTATCTTAATAAAATAAATCCCAAGTCTTCATACTAGTTTATTTTCAAGTAGTTTATTTTCAAGTAGTTTAGCTAAAAAGCAGTGATAAAAACAGGTTGAGGAATCATCTCACTTTTTGAAGGAGAACTGGGAATTATTACAAAATCTTTAACAACAGTCTGTGGAACCACTACGACCAAGATGGAAGGAATGGACCACACAATACATATTGGTGCCATTACCAATATTTCTCAAAGATAATAACAGTTCCATACATGATTCTAGGCAAATAAGTATTAAATACCTAAATACAGCATAAAAATTGAAAAGGAGCAAATGACCTGAGTATAGGATGTCTAAACAGAAATCCGTGATCAAGAATCAAGCAATTTAAATACAACCGCCAACACAGCAAAAAAAGGGGGGAGACTCATAAGCATAGACATATACCGCTAATAAACATGCAAATAACAATCACCCGTGTCATTTATGCATCAAAGGCACCAAGAACAGCAGAATGACAAATTTAAAAAGTAAACAAATCTTTGGATCATATTCTCAAATATAAATCCAGCAAACCTGAGGTTCCAGAGTAGGCATACACCCATGATATTGAAGCTTTCTAAGATCAAGAATTTCAGAGTTTGCCACCTCTGACTCCCATTTTTTTCTTTTTGCAAAAGCATCTTCAATGGCTTCAACATTTGCATACGAATGAAGGCCCACAATGAAGAAGTGCTCAAATAGTGAGGATGGCTCCTTATATTGTCTAAGATCCTGCATGGCAGTCATAACCATGTTATTGTGCATAATACTAGATGAAACAAAGACAGAAATCATAAACTCTTTGTTCACTACCTTCAACAGTAAAATAGAAAAATAACTGAAGAAACGCTATAATGTTGAGGTATAGCTGTGAAAAACACAACAATTCCATGATTCTATAGAACTGAATGCACAGTAGAAACAACTGAGAAGTTTGTAAAATTATCCTCAATTTTTTTTCAGAAGTTTTTTCCACGAATATAATGTATTACGGATGCTATTATCAAATTGCTATTTTCATTTATTTGTTTGTACATCAGAAATCTCTTACCCTTACCTACAATCACTTTTAAGTTCTTGTACTCTTTTCCTAGACTTCGTACTAAACATATTCCCTAGGCTATCATCACAGAATTCATTTGATTCCCTTCAATTTTGCATGTGATGACCATACCAAATAATGACTGGACCAACATAGACTTAATCAACTCCATCACATGAAAACTCTTCATCTTACTACTAGTTAGTTCTACACTTGTAGGGGAGGTTTCAGATTGTTCATCCTCTTCTTTATTTGGGGCTTCATCTTTGTCTCCTTGGTCATCTACCAAAGGTCCATAGTCCACTTTGTAAGCATGGACAGTATGCACAACAAATTTTTAGTTAGCACCATATCAGGCCTCTGCCCACCGGTACAACAGGGATTATACAAAGCACCTTCTAATTGTCTCCTGCAGGTGAAATGGGACAAATTGTCCTAAACCAAGGTAAACCGAGCTCAAACTGAGAGTGCATGGCTCGGTACCAAGAGGAAACCCTTCAAAACACACTTTTCCTCATTTGAATGTGGGAGAGGAAGGCTAAAATGGTGAGGAGCCCCTAAATCCAGGATTTGCACCGATGGAACCAGCGTCAATAGGAAAACAACAACAAGAAGCTAATTCCTCATTTCTTGCTATAACAAACCCTCCAACTCAATTTCTTCATATTTTTTGGTAAAATTACCTATATAGCAATCAAAAGATTCAGCACACATAGGATCGGATGATTCATAGATTGGAATCATATACTTACAAATAATTTCATATACAATGGTGCCTGGAAAAACAAAAAGAAGAGAAAATAATAATTTTGGAGGCCAAAAATGACCATGCCAAGGGTGAACAACTGGCCACAGACAAGTAACCAGTGCACTGTCTCAGTGTGGTACCATATTAACCAAGGAACAATACAGTCCCATGCCCCAGTACCCAAAACCTTGATGTAAAGTTACTTGACCAACAACCCTTCGCAATAGCAACTATTTCTATTAATCAATTGCACAAATTAACCTTCTTCACACAACGTATGTAATAGACTTGATAAGGTATGGCTAGGATTCGCCGTACCAGTGAGGTCCGATACCATACCAGTACCGTACCGAAAGTGCCACAGCGCGTGGCACTTAGCGCATGGCTGTCTCCGTGAAGAACACCCCGTACCGGTGCGAACCGAGCCGGTTCGCACCGGTACAGGTCATGAACTGATCGGTTCCGACTCAAATTAGATCCGAACCAATTTCAATAGTTGTACCATACCGGTGCCTGTCGGTACAGGCCATGAATCGATCGGTTCCAACTCAAATTAGATCCGAACCAATTTCAATAGTTGTACCATACCGGTGCCTGTCGACACCGGTATGGTACGAGCTGAACCAACTGGTCTGGTCGGTTCAGCAGACCATGCTCCTAAGAATGCCAACCCCTTCATGACCATATCTCCGACCCCTAAAGAGCCATATTCTTATTCCTTCTTACTGCCACAAGCTGTTACAGAACTTTTCAAGAGTTTCCCTGCATTCTCCAACCTTATGATATGACAATGTTCTTGGCTTTTCAACGTGGTAGGATAAATAGGCATTTAGTTAAGAAATTTGGCACTCTTTGACACACCAAACCAATTAGCCTAATCAAACTTCAAAAAGATTGATCCATTGCTAATAGATAGTCAGTAGTCACTTGCATAGATGGCAGAAAAGTCTTAAAACATGAAGCAACAAAAACTAACATGTTAGATAACCAAAGAAGCTAAGCAGTATCTAACAGTTGAGCTAAAATAAAAAGAATCTTTGCTATTACTTCAGTCAGGAGGCATAAAAGGGTTTTCGATGACAAAAATTTCTCTCTTTTTTTAAGCATTCAGGAGGCATAAAAGACAAGGGCGAAAGCAATCGAACAGTACCCGTGATTTGGATTGGATCTGATACCACTCCCGCTTCTGATTTGCCATCACCTCCAAATTCAATGTCGTCTTGAAACCGTACTCCCTAGTACCACTATTGATGTTGTTGCCGCCGCTTGGCCCCCACCTCCACGCCCGCTGAATCTGCCGCCGCCACCGCTGCAAACTATTGCTCCGTACGTGCCTCGCCTCGCGGAGCCGGGCGAGCGGAGACGAGCAGTGGGTCGTTCCAGAGAACGACGCGCTCAGGTACGGGCTCTTCGCCATCGCCGGCGCCGCCGCGGTATCCTCAATGGGGTGCTCCGGCGTTGCCTCCGGCGTCCAAGCGGCCGACGAGGCGGCCTGATCGTTGGGCTGGTCCGAGACCGTTTCCTCCATCCCGATCCGTTTCACCCCCGAAATCTCTTCATGCGAGGAAGAGGATCACTCGAAGAATAGGAAATGGGATAATTGGGAGCGGGTGGGAGGCTTGAGAGGGAGATGTTATCCCGATGGAATTAGTATTACGGATTCCACGGGGATGGAGGGATGCGGTTATGGTCGTTGTTGCTGAGGAGGAGGAATAAGGGAGGATTGGAGACACGGAGATGGAAGGGGAGGAGAGTGGGGTTACAGGAAAAAAGAGCGAGGGAGCCGCGTGCGCGGACGAATGGAAAAGGGGAAGGAGGAGGGGGACCATGAAACGGCGCGTAATGGGGCCTGGAAATGGGGGAGGTGGGGGAAGTCACGCGTCCACCTGGCACGTGGTTCCGAAGCGTATTAGTCGGAAAAATCTTGCGATGGGTATTTTAAATTGCTATTTTATTATTGTCAAAGTTGAGGTTAAATGAACCTTTCTGCCGGATTGTTACGTAAAGGGGAGGAACAGTGAGGTAAGGAAGTCTACCAAAATAAAATAATAATATTTTTCATATTAATTAATAAAAGATAAATAAATAAATCTAGAATTTCATGTCATCAGCGACCAATGGAATATGAAAATGATTTCCACATCCAATCGAAAGTCAGCAAAGTGTCACAGAAAGAGACGTGGATCATAAACAATCGAAAGAATGCCCGGAAAGAAGAAAATCTACGTAACGGTTTGGTTTTGGTGTAGGATAACCGTGCTTATTAGATTATTTTAGACTAAAAAAAGGTAGGCAATCTATGTAAGAAGCTAAGGTTTGTATTAGTAAAGGATGGAAAATGATTTAGGTGCAAAGTAGCATAAAAAGATGAAGTTTTGAAGGACTTATGTGAGTTGGAAAAGAAAAATAGAAATAAAAATCTGATGGCTACAAGTTTGTTGCTTTCAATTGCTATAGTTTAATAGGGATAAAATCTGATCTAAATTTGAGATTTTAAGATATTGTAATTAAATAAAAAAAGAGAGATTTTTGAGAAATCACACTAAGCGCTCTATAAACATCACACCAAGAGTTAGAATTGCATCACATAACTCTAAAAAAAATATAATTGCTTAAAAAAAATCTCTAGAATTTGTTATTGTCTTCATAATGAGTGATTATTACCATATTTATAGAGTTCTAATACTCTTACTCCTAATAGGATTTAGACTCCAAATAATAAATATGTAATTTAGACCGATAAAAATCTATTAAAAACTATAAATAATTTTTCAAAATATAAATAGACCTAAAATACAACACATCAGACCAATGATAGCTGATGCCAGAAAATCTGAAAAAATACAATACTCCTAACTCTAAAAACTTAAGAAAAATTTTACAAAAATGACCATTTGAACTAACATTATAGTACTTCTAAAAACATAAAATTAAGATTCTATAATAACTAGTTGAGCACAAGCAAGATCTCAAGAGGGTTCCATATCATCCAACACATTCCAAATTAATGCTTGAGTATTAGAACCAACCTTAAGATGCTTTTTATAGGTCTTCAATGGTTATTACCAACATCTTCTATTATGGTTGCTTACAATAATTAAAAAACAAACTAAGATGGCAGCAAATAATGCAGATATTATAACGATATTATAACATCTTCAAATAGGAACTTATATATCTAACTATTTTATATTATAATTTTTCTACCTCATCAATAATAATATCCAAATATAGGCATGTAAATATGGAAAATTGTTTTTTTTTTTTGCTACCTATCTTTCTACCCTTTTGCGGATTGTTTTCTTGCTTAAGAATAACATATACATTCACTAAAGTCTCAGGCCAGAGTTAGGTGTGAAAATAGTATCGTAGCTTATATACTTCCACATGATTATCTTTTTTTTTTATTATTCACTTTATTTCTAAATAGTCACAATGTTGGATGTTTTTTTATGCTCTCACATGTGAACATGTACTTGCATTTTGCTTGCTTGATATCATCATTAACCTGGATACAGTCTCTCTGTTTTTTTATTCCCTGGATACAGTCTTTTTTTTTTATGGGATGGATATAATATTTGAAATTGATAATATAATTTTTTTATTGTATCCATATTTCACAAAAGAATAAAAAGGACTCTCACACATGTAGAGCTCATCTCAAGCAAACCTATCTAGATATATCTACAAAATCATAAGCGTGCATTTTTTTTAGTTCAAAAGTGGTCAGTTATGTTTAGCTGCTATGTTGATGCAAGAATGCACCAACTGGCTGAGTTGGTGAAATCAACTAGACAAAGACCGAGTAAAAAATTTTATATTCAAATGCAACCCTGCCCAAAAATAGGCATTGGATCTGCTTCAACGATAACTGTATTTTCTATCACGCTCTATCTCTAGTATTCAACCAGATTTTCATCCATAAATCTAGGTTGTATTTTTCATGAAGAAAAATCCATTATTAGTTCATCCACCGATCGCTTTAAGATCTATGCAAGTGAATGAACGATGGAGTTTAGGGTGCTTGGAGATCTGTGGTGGGTAATTCAGCAGTAGATTCATGTGAAGGAAGATAAATCATTCTTTCATGCGAAAGATACAACGACATTCCTTCATCCATCCTAATTCTCCAAAATAAATAAATAAATAGATGTCTAGTTATTTTTTGGTATTATGTTATCCTATTTGTTTGATTAGAAATTGAGTAAATTACAAAAAATCCTCTAAAATTAGAGATAAATTATATTTATACATAGTAATTTGAAAAACCTAATACTTATCCTTTCAAAATTTATTTTTATCCAACACTTTAACTCATGGCTTCACAAAATATTAGTTAAACTATCAGCCAATTTTCAGAAATAACCAAAACAACCACAAGTGATATAGCAGTAATTCAAGAATATAAGAGAATATATGCATCCTCCTCTCTATCTAAGAGTATTTTTTGTTTTTTTCAAATAAGGTAAAAGATTTTATTGACATCATTAATTTAATTTGATTTAAGTGTAAGTTTTATAAATTACTAAATTTAAGTGTAATAAATGCAAACTTCAAGTGAGCTTTTACAATTTGCCTTTAAAAATTTTATTCTATATAATTTATTGCTACAGCATGTATAGTTGTGCATGTCAAAACTAGGACCCATGTCGGTCCTTGGCTGTTTACAAGGCACTTTCGGTGATACTGCTCGGGCCACATTCTCAACAGGGAATTTTAGACATCTTGGGTTGTCTCTTGACTGAAATAATAAAATGCAAATCAAAAACTTGAAGAATTTCAAGACATTGAAGAAGACAAAAAGTCTCAAACTGGATTTCTGGACGTGAGTGTTTTATTGCTCCTGAAGCCTAAATGCTCGAGGTGGATTTATGATGCAAGACGGCTGTAGGGAGAAGAGGAAAGAAGGAGGTAGAAAAAAAAAAAGGAGAGAAAAAAAAAAAGAACCAGACTTCTCATCTGACTCTGGCTATGGCTTCACACCGGAGTTTCAGAAAAAATGAGACTATTTTCATTTGATCATTCTATAACCCTAAACAAATATATAGACTCATATACATAAAATCAAGAAATAACAAAAAGATCCCTAAAAAAAAATAATTCCTAAAAAAAATAATCCCATAAAAGTCCTAAAATAACAATATGCAAACAAGGCCAATCAACATAAAATAAAATAAAATAAAATAATACAAAATCAATCCAGCCACAACGAAAGTGGTTGGACCATCCTCCTGCGACAACTGGCTAGCATAACAGATGGTCCGGTACTGATGTCCGCACCAATTTCACTTTTATGGACCCACATTCCTTAGCTCCAACAGCTGGAACCCAACGCAGGGGTTGGGTATAAGGTGCGCTCTATTTTATGAAGACGGGGGCACATGACGGTCATGTAGGCTGGATCCGAGTTTTAAGGTATATTTTGTCCTGTCTTTCTAGGTAGAGTTGGATCCGATTGCATCAAGTGAGACTTTGTAATGACTTCACAAAATGGAATTCGAGCATGTGTTGGAGCATATTTAAGCATTACTATACTGACGTAGAGTGTACGTGCAAAATGGTGTGACCTGTCGTTTAGCAAAGTAACAACGAAAAATCCTCATATATATATGTGTATATATACATGTATATATATATATATATATATATATATATATATATGTATGTATGTATGTATGTGTGTGTATATATATGTATGCATGTATATATGTATACATATGTATGCATGTATATATGTATATATATGTATGCATGCATGTATGTATGTATGTATGCATGTATGTATGTATGTTGGAAATACACAATGAAGACTTGAAACACGTACTAATTATGCTTTCCTTAAAGTGTATTTGCTCCCTCTCCTTATCGCTTGTAGGAATTAATGGCAAATCACTTCCAGGATTTGACAAGCCTTTGTAACTTGCACCAAGCAAAACTGAAAGTTTTCCCAAGAATATTAGAACGATTATGTCTGGGAAGGAAAAATAATCAAAATCAGAAGAAAAGTATTTCAAATTCGTTTCTGTTCCCTTTTTTATAGAATTTCTATGAAAAGGTTACAACTGTTCATCAACTATTGCATTTTTTTTGAAAATTGTGCCTATTTTATGACTAGACGCAACTTTTGAATTTTCACAACGGACTGCCCGTAACTGTTTTTTATATTCGAACAACCAAAGTCCAATAATCCCCACTTATTTAAATATAAATAAATTCTTCCCACAATAAAATCGGTATTTATGAATAGAATAAGATATCTTTCGATTTGAACCTTACCTTGGTGTAAGTACACAAAGTGTTTGTCAAAATCCTTAGTAGCTTTCAAGCTTTGAACTAATTATTCTTTGTGACAAAACCAGTAATACCACACACACAAATACTCTTACGTTCTTATATTCTACACAATACTCGCTTAGCACTATTATTGGCCATGCACTCATCCTGATTCATGAACTTTTCAGAGAGAAACTCCAACTCTCCTTTGAAGCGACACCACCTCTAAGTTCACATAGGTGAAATTCTTCTAGTATCTTTGTTACATTTGAGATACTTGTCTCATATGAACCGAACCTCATCAAGAGTTTCAATTCACTCAACCCTCGTACTGTAACAACCAGCACTATTTATCTTAGATAGGGCTATGTTAATTTAGTGCTGAAAACTCTCCACTAATCAATGACTTGTTTGTACCCATTGAACCTAAAACTAGTCATTTTCTAGTGTTAGGTTGGGTTGCCATCATTGGTGGATTTTAATCAAGGAGTTTTAGGCCCCATTCTCTTCGACGTTAATCTTACCAATTTTTTTGTAAGAGGTTTGGTAAATGGGTCAGCTAAGTTCTCATTAAATTTCACATATGTGAGAAAAATGACTCCATTTTTAATTAATTTTCTCACATACTCATGTCTTAGACTAATATGTCTAGACTTTCCATTGTATACCTCACTATATGCACGTGCTAACGTGGCTTGACTATCACATAGAATAGATATAGATGATAGATTCTCCAAAATTAAAGGAATTTCTAAAAGAAAATCCCTAAGCCACTCAGCCTCTTTCCCTATTTTTGCCAGAGCTACAAACTTTGATTCCATTGTTGAGTGTGTAATACATATTTGTTTCTTGAATTTCCAAGAAATTGCACCTCCTCCTAGAGTGAACATGCACCCAACCTGAGGTAGACTTATTGTCTCCTACACTCGATATCCAACTTGCATCAGTATATCCTTCTAAAATAGCTGGAAATTTGGAATATTGTAGACCAAGGTTTTGGTTTTCTTTAAATAACCAAGAATCCTCTCAATGGCCTTCCAATGCTTAACATTTGGGTTACTAGTAAACCTGCTTAGTTTACTAACTGCAAAGGCAATGTCAGGTCTTGTACAATGCATAGCATACATTAGACTACCAATTGCACTTGCATACTCAAGTTGTGCAATTGCTCTTCCATCATTTTTAACAAGTTTTATACTTGGATCAAAAGGAGTATTAGCCTTTTTAATTTTTAAGTGACTGAATTTGTTCAGCATTTTCTCTATATAATGAGATTGGCTAAGTATATAACCCCCACTATTTCTCTTCACTTTGATACCTAGTATGGTATCTACTTGTCCAAGATCTTTCATTTTAAAAGTGGAAGATAGAAACCTCTTCATTTTTATTATGCTTTTCATATTATTACTCACAATTAACATATCATTAATATAAAGACAAACAAATATAACATAGTCATTGCATACTTTAGTATATAAACACTTATCAGCAATATTATGAACAAAACCATTAGAGAGAATAGCAGAATCAAATTTCTCATGCCATTGTTTAGATGCTTGCTTTAGACCATATAATGACTTAATAAGTTGACACACTTTATGTTCATTTTCAGGTAGAACAAACCCTTCTGGTTGTTCCACGTAGACCTCCTCATCAAGATCACCATTTAAAAATGCTGTTTTTACATCCATTTGATGAACATAAAGATCATGTATTGATGCTAAAGCAAACAAAATTCTAATTAAAGTTATTCTTGCTACAGGTGCATAAGTATCAAAATAATCTATTTATTTCTTTTGTCGAAATTCTTTGGTTACTAATCTAGCCTTAAAAATATGCAGAGTACTATCAGTATGATATTTTCTTCTAAATATCCATTTACAACCAATTGGTTTTGAACTGGGGGTAAATCAACAAGTTTCCAAGTGTGGTCTGACATAATAGAGTACATTTCATCGTTTATTGCATCCTTCCAAAAAGCATGATCTCTTGAAGACATAGCTTTCTTATAAGTTTTAGGATCATCTTCCACTTGCTGAACAATAAGAACTGTTCTTATGACTGTTTTCTGATTTCCTTCAACTAGGTTAAGAGAAATAAGTTGAGAGTCAATCTCATCAGATCCTAATTCTTTTGCTTTTCGGACTCTTTTGCTACTCCTAGGTTCACTTGGTTGTCCTACAACTTTAGGAGTCTCAATTTGAGATTCCTCATTACTAGGAGCTTGAGGTTTATTTACAGAAGTAAATAAATACTCAAAGAACTCAACATGAATAGATTCTATAATCACATTAGACTCTAAGTTTAAGAGCCTATAAACTTTGTTGTTTGTAGCATATCCTACAAAAGCACATCTAATTCCTCTATGACCTAATTTAGTTCGTTTAGGATCATTATTCTTGCAATATGCAAGACACCCCCACACTTTAAAATACCCTATGTTGGGTTTTCTTCCCTTCCAAAACTCATATGGTGAGATTTTATTTTTCTTTAAAGGAATCCTATTAAGTATATGACATGCAGCTAGAAGTGCTTCACCCCATAAATTAAATGGCAATTCTGCATTTAACAGCAAAGCATTTATCATCTCAAGATATGTTCTATTTTTACATTCAGCTAAACCATTTTGTTCAGGTGTTCGTGTTGCAGAACATTCATGAATAATACTATGTTCCTCACAAAAAATAATGAATTCATTAGAAAAGTATTCTTCACCCCTATCACTTCGAAGTACTTTAATCTTTCTTCCTAATTGATTTTATTTGGACTATGATTGGGCCCTGCAGTGGTAGAACCTGATGAACCGGGCCTTCTTCAAGTAGGCTTCTTTCTTCGCTAACGCTTGGGAATTCCTAGAGACTTTCAACTTCAGCTTTATATACTTTAAATAAATTAAAAGCTTCATCTTTATGTTTTAATAAATAAACATATGTGAATCTAGAACAATCATCAATAAATGTAATAAAATATCTATTACCGCCTCTAGTTAACATGCCATTCAATTCACATATATGAAAATGTATAAGCTCTAATAGTTCTAATTTTCTAGCAATACTATGAAATGGTTTCTTTACCATCTTTAATTTTACACAAATTTCACATTTTTTTAAATTTATCAGCATCACAAGAAATTAAACCACATTTACTCATTCTTTTCATAGTATTAATTCCTATATGTGCTAATCTACCATGCCACAAAGAAACAGAGTCAATCATATAAGCAGAAGAAATATTATTATTATTGCCATTGTCAACAATACATAGTTTGACCATTCCCTCACTAGAATAGCCTTTGCCAATAAAAACATCATTTTGGAACATAATTAATTTTTCCGATTCATACACAGTTTTAATTCCAGGTTTTCCCCACAGAACCCCACTTGCTAAGTTCCTATTCATTTCAGGAACATGAAGTACATTTGCTAATATAACTTTCTTTCCAGAAGTGAAAAGGAGTTCTACATTTTCTTTTCCAAACACCTTAGAATGACCTTCATTTCCCATTTGAACCTCTTGATCATCACTTATTTCTTGATAGGTCTTGAATAACGATCTATCATAGCACACATGCACGGTGGCACAAGTGTCATACCACCAGCCAGGAACTTTATCTTGGACAGCATTGATTTTGCTCACAGTAGCGATAATTCCATCAGTTTCTTCCACAGAATTTACTGTTGTTTTTGTTACATCTCCATTTTGTTTCTTACGAATCCTACACTCCGGGGCATAATGTCATGGTTTACTACAGACAAAGCATCCTCCATTCTTTTTGATGGTATTCTGGGGTTTCTTGAATTTTCCATGATCTTTTTTAGGACCAAGGAATCTTCCTTTGTTCTGAATGCTTTTATTGGCCTTATTGGCCTTGTTCACAGCATTGGCTTTTGGATTTTCATCAAAAGAATTTTCATTCTTTTCTCTCTCCTTTGATTCCTCCTCGATTCGAAGATGTTTCTGTAACTTTTCCAAAGAAAAATCTTCGGAACTGTGAAGGATCTTATTCCTATAACTTTTCCAAGTTGATGGTAATTTTGCAATTATTGCACCAACTTGAAAAGTCTCAGGAATTTCAATTTTTACAACCCTCAGTTCGTTAACAATAACTTGCAGATCATCAATATAGGCTTATCATTAGTCATCTTAAATTTGAAATATTTGGAAATTAAGAATTTCTTTGTACCTTCCTCTTCTGCCTTGTATTTGAATTCCAGCGCCTCCCAGATTTCTCTAGCAGAAATGGTAGTCTAATAAAGATCGTACAAACGGTCTGACAGAGCATTTTCAGTATGTGTCCACGGCATATGAGTTCGTCATCTTCTCGCTTCTTTCTTTTAACCTTCAACTCGTCAGTGTTCGTATCCAAAGGTTCTGGAATTGGTGCAGTGGTCGGATCAAGAATGTAAAAGACCTTCAAGGCAGTCAAAAGGAATTTGAGTTTGTCTTGCCAGCAAGTGTAGTTCGTTCCATCGAAGCGATCAAGTTTGATCAGATCTTGATTCATTAGTTTGATAGTAGCAACAACACTTTTAGTCTCCATTGCAGCGCAGTTACACTTTAAGAATGTTGGAAATACACAATGAAGACTTGAAACACGTACTACTTACGCTTTCCTTAAAGTGTATTTGCTCCCTCTTCTTATTGCTTGTAGGAATTAATGGCAAATCACTTCCAGGATATGAGAAGACTTTGAAACTTGCACCAAGCAAAAGTGAAAGTTTTCCCAAGAATATTAGAATGATTTTGTCTGGGAAAGAAAAATAATCAAAATCAGAAAAAAAAAGTATTTCAAATTCGTTTCTGTTCCCTTTTTTATAGAATTTATATAAAAAGGTTGCAACTGTTCGTCAGCTGTTGCATTTTCTTTGAAAATTGTGTCTGTTTTATGAATAGATGCAACTTTTGAATTTTCACAATGGCCTGATCATAACAGTTTTTTATATTTGAACAACCAAAGTCCAACAGTGTATGTATGTATATATGTATGTATGTATATGTGTGTGTATATGTATGTATGTATGTATGTATGTATGTATGTGTGTCTATGTGTGTATATATATATATATATATATATATATATATGCAGTGCATAAGAAACGGGCCATATTTCGAGCCTTGGATGCTACCACATCTTTTATATTTCTTATCTATTAAATGGATAGGGGAGAGAAATCTCTTCCCTCTCTATAAATTCATCAAAATTTCAAAAAAAAAAAAACAAACAAAAAAAAAAGGTGTCTCGGCCACGATGTTAGGAAACCACATCATTTCCGAATTTTAGGAGTGAAAAATTGAAATTTTAAAACACTTGCCTATTAAGGATTTTTCGAATAGATATAAGTGAAAAAAATCCATATTGGTTAAAAAGAAAAGATTTACCATTTCTAACTGATCAAAATTCTTATTAACTAAAATCAATTCAAAATCCTCTCCATGCCATTTCCGATTTTAGAATTTGAATTTTGAAATTTAAACACCTGCCTATTATGGACTTTCTAAATAGGTATAAGTGAAAAAAAATTGGGATCAGTTAAAAAATGAAAGATTCACTATTTCTTAACCAAACAGAATTCTTTTTAATTGAAATTAATTAAAAATCTCCTCTTTTATTTCTCTCTGGCAATTTCAAGCTAGTGAGATGAAGAGATGTGCTTCAATGCCATCTCAAGAGCATCGACAGGGAAAAGAGTGTAAAGATTCTCGATCAAATCATTGCAAATAGAATGAAATCAAATTAAGATCCTTTTTTTTTATTTATTAGAAATTTTGTTTATTGATGATTTCTTTTATATGCTTTCTTACCTATTAGATCCACAAAATTAAAAGCTTGATACATAGCGAGAGCAAGGCTTTTTCAAGATGTGATTCTTGGTTTATTCTATATTCTTTTTGGCCTTCCTTTTCCTTAATATCTTAAAACTTAGATTTTTGAAACTACGGATTTGCTACATAAACTAAAATGTTGAACTTTAGGTTTTTACTCGAATTTATTTAAAGTCATTACTTTTTTTGGTTTTTATTTTGGGATGGGTGTTTTGCTCATATTGTTTCCAAGATTTGATTTTCCTCCAATATCTTGCTCAAAACAAATGATCTTTTTTATCAAGGATTATATATTTTGCTTATATTTATTTACAGAATGATTTTGGTTTTAGAGCATGGGTGGCGGATATTGTATCATTTCTCAATCTTATTCATTTGGTACATATAGAGATAGAGCTAACTTGGTTATTATACCATTTGTCCTAACTAAAGTTATCAATAATTTGCATTGCCTAGGCCTACAAATACCATTCTGGAAGCTCAATAGTATCCGCCTTCATGTATGGTGCACTTTAACTCCCACTTGCAAAAATAGCAAGAGAATCCCTGTGCCAACCCTATATCTTATGCAACTCATGGTTTAACTTGACAACCACTGTAACATTAAAATGCCCGTATGACAAGAATGCCATTATTTAACTTTTCTTCCTCATGCATATTAAAGTAGCATTGTTTTTCTCAAATATTCATGTTAATTAGAAAAATTAATATAGCATCATAACTAAATAACACTGATATTTTATAAATTTATTTTTATTTTTTTAGGTTAATTACAATCTTTTTTTTGTTTGTTTCTATAGAAAAGTTCAATGGAAAAGTTACAAGATCATTCACAATCTGAGTAGCTTAGCTAGATGATTCTATTTCCTTGCAAATATTGTTAGCAATGTATCTAATCGTTCCAATCAATAATACATATTTGCTAAAATTTAATCCTATTAATAATTAATATTTTAAAATATTTATTAGGGTCATCTCATTTTAAAATAAGTAGAATATACGGGATATATAATCATGATAGTATTATCAAGATGGTATCTAAAGCTTCTAAAGCAATGTTTTATGAACTTTTATCTTTTAAAAGGAACCACTTACTTTTTGAAAAGAGAGAGAGAGAGAGAGAGAGAGAGAGAGAAGAATCACTCAAAACAAAGAAGCAGACACTTTGGCCCCAAATCAACTCCCTAGCGCGCCAAAGCCAAGTCTACGTCTAGCGGTTCATCTATGGGGAAAAGAAGCAACATCCGAATCTGATTATAAATTAGACTTAAAATATATAGCCAACTTAATATTCTAATATATATCCTAAAATGGAAGTTGTTTTTATGCAAAATTCTCCATTTTCCACATGGGCATCTATATTAATGATAGCATTAATATGGTCTTTATCTTGAATAATAAATAAGGCTATTATATCTATTTTATTTGATTATATAATTCATTGTCTATTATCTATTATATATATATATATATATATATATATATATATATATATATTAAAATAAAGACTCTGCTTGTGTAAAGCAAAGTAGACGCCTATATTAATGATATCACTAATAAGACTATTATTTTTGATAATAAATAGGACTCTTATATCTATTTTATTTGATTATATAAATTATTGTCTATTGTATATATTATCTAATATATATAATTAAAATGGAGGATCAAATTGCATTAAACTCTTTATTCATCATGTGGACATCTATACTAATAATATTATTAATACATTTCCATTTGCACCATATCTTAATAATATAGCTAGCGGCTTGAGGCAAGCACCACGTTGATGCAGTTTCATAGAATTAGAGTATATGCAAATTATGTGACTCTTGTAAGACTGGGCAGAGTTCCCCTATAAAATCATACTAAGAGTCAAGAACCAGGTTGAACAGATACAATGTGGCACTAAAGTGAAGCAGCAGACCGAAAAGTCAAGTCTTGAGTCGTTAGCCTATAGAAAATCAGGGTAATCATATATATACTGGTCTCAAATTTTCAAGAACATAAGACTATATTATAAGCCGGAGAGATGACCTGGGATATGTTAGGCCAAAAAGACATATCTATTGGTTCAGTAGTTGTAGAGTGATCATACTTGTGTATATATGCTAGGTCGAAAGATAGTTGGCAGCAGCTATCAGATCTGCCAAAAATGCAGACCGAACGTGAGAAACAGCCATCAAAGTGGTGAGTAATAATGTTTAAGGGTACTTACTATGTCCTAGTATAAATAAGTAAAATTATATTCTATAAAAACTCTTCAACTATCAATTTCAATTAGTTTATCTTTATCTTTACCTTTACCTTATTTGTTCATTCTAGGAGTAGTCATAATTTAGCTTTCTACCACATCCTAGTACTGCACTCTTACCGCAACCCAATATTACATTAGAATTGATCATAGGTCGAGCCTCGAGCTTAAACTCTATTCGTTTTTAATCGGGCATCGGGTCGGGCATATGTAAAATTTGATATTTTTTGTTCGCAAGCGTGGTCCAGTGTCAGCTCTATATTATATCCTTTTATGTAGCCCAACACTACAATCCCCATCTATTTATATTTCCTTCGAATCATGGTGTGGTGATGGCGAAAATTTTTGAAAATCAAGACACCTAGATTCACGCTGCTCTATATCCTTTATTCGACTCATACCTTTCTGGCTAGCCTAATACTGGTGGCACGTCCGCATATTTATTTGGCCTCATTTGGTTATGCTTTGATGAGCCACCTTCTATCTCAATCAAGCTCTTCAGGGATTCCTAATTTCAAATAAAGGCTCTACTTGTATAGAGCTCTCCATTCGCCGCATGAAAAGTAATATTAATAATGTCATTCATGTGGTCTTTAATTTGGATAATAAATAGGACTCTTATATCCATTCTATTTGATTATATAATATATTATCTATTTTATATATTATATATAGTTTATTATCTATTATATATATCTAATATATTTAATATATATAACATATAATAAATTATATATATATATATATATATATGCTAAAATGAAGGTTCTGCTTGTGCACAGCTATCTATCTGCTATTGTATATCTTATCTAATATATATATAATTAAAATGAAGACTATATTATATGGATATCTATATTAATAATATTATTTATACAATTTATATATTAGAAAATAATTATATTTTTTGCATCTATTACATTCTATTTTGTTTATATTTATTCTATTATATTTATCGTATATTACATTTCCAAAATAATCCAAAAAAAACAAAAGAGGACTGTACGTCTGTACCCCGCGGTGCGGGGTATGAGTTAGTTTCCTTCGATAAAGACAAATCAGTCGACAGCTTGCCTCCCTGGGAAGGGAGTCGTTAGAAAAGGAAAACGACGTTATAGAAAGAAAGATGGATATATAGGATATTACACCGTTTACGCTGCCCGAAATGACCATTCTTTCTAATTTATTCTCTTTAGAATCTAAATCACAGCAGCGTATCTATCGGCCGATCAGGTCCCAGCAGCCGCAATCTGTTCTCCCCGACAGACGGCGAAGGCAAGGTTTAAAATGCGGGAACTGGAATTTGGACATCTCTCGCAATTCCAGGGCGACCTCGGAAAAAGCCGTTCTTGTAAATTTACGCGTATCATCTCTTCGTCTCTTTCATGCGAGAAAGCGGACGAAGGGAGAGGAAGAGAAGAGAAAGCGGACGTCCGGGCGAAGGAAAAGGAGAGGAGGAAGAAAAGATCTTTGGACCGCGATTGAGGCCGCTGAAGGGAAAAGATCTCTTCTTTTTGAAGGCCGAGCCCTCTCCCTCTCTCGAACTGTCGTCGTCGGCGCCGCACTGATCGAATCCTGAGGCAGGGAGACGGAGAGGTAGATATTGGCGGAGAAAGAAGGGATCTGGAAGGAAACTAGGAGAAAGATTCGATATATTTGATGAGAGAAGGACGAATCTTGAATTTTGCTACTATGGATATCTTGCTTTAATTCTCTGTTCCGGTGTTTATTTTTTCAGGTGGACTTTTTGGTTGGGGTTTTGAATGGTGTTGGAGGAGGGCGGATTGAGAAGCTTATTGGGATCTTGACCAGTTGAGTTCCGAAATGGTATGGGATCTTTCATCTCATGATCAGGTTGATTCTTGATTTCGAGTTCATTTGATTGACTGGGTTTAATTTCTCGAGAACTTCAATGGATTTTGGAATGTTCTCGGGTCTTTTGTGTTGATCGAGGAGTTCAGTAGACTAGTAGAGTATGATGAGCTACACGAACGTAAAAGGAAATTTATGCTATGAACTTCACCTCTTTGGGTAGAAGGCTCATGATAAGGCTTAAAACTGTAATTTTTTAGCATCTTTTGTTTTGTCAATGCTTTCTATCAATTATCTTCTTCAGTCCCTCAGATGATTTTAGATAATTCGCTCCTTAGCTGGAGGGTGTATTAACATCATCTGATAAAAACCTGGTTTTTGGCCAAATTTCTTGAGTGATGAAGGCTATATAGATAACGGTATATAGTTTGTGCATTTCTACACTACTTGTGACCAGTTTGTGCTCTTCTTACATGACAGGCGGCTGCAGTCCACGTTGAAGTAGAAGCCCAGGTTTGGGTCGAGGATCCAGATGTAGCTTGGATAGATGGAGAGGTCATTGAGGTCAATGGCGACCAAATTAAGGTCAAGTGTACTTCTGGAAAGACGGTCAGTACTCATAACTAAGGGTTTTGCACATTTTTAAACCCTTTTTTTTGTTTATTTGGATGATGCTGGGTCCTATGTCAGCCTTCATTAATTGCTTGTACTGTAAATTTAGGGTCCTTCTTTATGAGAAGAGTCTTCATGGGCTAATCTGGTTAAAGGAATACATGAAAATTTTAATTCTTCAAATAATCTCTGTTGCATCATAGATGTTGGCAATTATTAATGAAGATGTTGGCTCTTCACTGCAGGTCATTGCCAAGGTGTCCAATGTCTATCCTAAGGATGCTGAAGCATCTCCTTGCGGTGTTGACGATATGACAAAGTTAGCTTATTTGCACGAACCAGGAGTTGTTCAGAACTTAAAATCAAGATATGACATAAACGAAATCTATGTAAGGAAATTTTGAATAATAAAAGCTACTTTACATTTTCACTTAAAATCAAGTTATGACATAGATAAGATCTATGTAAGTAAATATTGAATAATGTAAGTGAGGTTACTTTTTCTGTTTTCTCTAATGCTATGTTTTTTTTTCCTTCTTTTTGCTCTCTCTCTTCCATCCTAAAGTGAACATAGTGTTGGCATCATACTTGTTATGGTAGTGGTTGTTAGTGGACCTCATCTATTGGAGGCTGTGTTTGTTTAATTTTGACATCCTCTATTAACTATTTATTAACAAATGGTGATCGATAACTTTGTTATCAGACATACACTGGAAATATATTGATTGCTGTGAATCCTTTTCGAAGATTCCCTCATCTTTATGACAGCCATATGATGGAACAATATAAAAGGGCAGCATTTGGTGAGCTAAGCCCCCATCCTTTTGCTGTTGCGGATGCTGCATATAGGTATGCTTTTCTGCTCCCTTTGACATCTTAAAAGACTAATTTGTCTTGTTTGCATTGTGAGAGTGTATTCTGCCAATGCAGACTTATGATTAATGAGGGAGTAAGCCAATCAATTTTAGTAAGTGGAGAAAGTGGGGCTGGTAAAACAGAAAGCACCAAATTGCTTATGCGTTATCTTGCTTATGTGGGAGGTAGAGCTGCTGCTGAAGGGAGGACTGTGGAGCAGCAAGTACTGGAGGTGTGATAGATTTTGGATTAGACTACCAAGTACCAACTAATTCTTTCTTGAAAGTTACATTTTCCTCTGCATAGTGCACATGCCAGATTTTTAAGGTATCTTGATTCCTTTTGTACAGTCCAATCCTGTCCTTGAAGCATTTGGCAATGCAAAGACTGTGCGAAACAATAACTCGAGGTAGGAATCTCTCATTACAATGCTTCACATCTATGTATTTGTAAATGTACATATCTTTCATTGGCTCGATGCCCATGGTGAATTTCTTGCATGTATCAGTCGTTTCGGCAAATTTGTTGAGATTCAATTTGATCAGAGGGGTAGGATTTCGGGAGCGGCTATCAGGACATACCTGCTTGAAAGATCTCGTGTCTGTCAAATATCTGATCCTGAGAGAAATTACCACTGTTTTTACATGCTTTGTTCTGCTCCACCAGAGGTATTGAGACTCTTAACTCTTTATCAAAATTCTTATTTTCCCATGCTTATTGGTTTTATGTCAAGATAGGTATTTCTTCTGCACTATTTATTTTTCTGATATACTTTAGTTAAGAAAACCAGCTAATGGAAGGCTGCAATCTCCATGGCATATCATACAAACCAGGCAGGTTGTAGCAAATGCTGATGATGCTATTGAATTGCCACTAGATGGATGCTTCTATATGGAACCAAGAACCTGTAATCTAGTTAAGTTATGCATGCTATAGAATATTCCTTTAAAAGAACTCATCTTGCATAGTACATCCAGTTTCTTATTTAGGCTATCAATGGGCCGAGTTAGGCTGGGTCAGCCTAGGCTCGAATCAAGCATGGTATTTCAAGCTCAGGCCTGAGAATCAAGCTTGAGGGTCCCAGACCTAGCTTGGGTCTGACACGACCATATGTAATATTTCATGCTAGGCTGGATCCAAGTCATGCCCTATTCTTCTTAAGCTAGAAACTCATTTTATCCCTAGATCGGAATAATTCAGACCTCTTGATTTTGGGCTGGATTGGGCTTTTTGGTTGAAATTTCTAGCCTGAGCTTGATTTTCTTGGGCTAGGTCATCAAGCTACTAGGGCCAGCTCAACCCACTGACAGCCCTATTCCAAAAGGGGAATATAAGAATGCATTGCCTTCATTGTGCTCTACAATATGTAAAAGGAATTCCAATATAGGGCATGCCTTTGCCTCTATTTTGGAATATGTTATAACTGGGGATGAAAATTTTTATGTGGATAAGAAGAATTTGAAGAAAGACAAGATGATGTTGAAAGAATAGTAAATAATTGTCATAGTTCAGAAGTTTCTTTTGTGCATTGAAGATAAATGGATTCATTATTTGAAGTATTTCACTTTTTGTGTGGCATTATACCATATATTAAATTTTTGGTGGAGATGATATGAAGAATTTTTCATGTATCATCCATGCTCAATACAACGCCTAGGTACTAGGTATCAGGGAGTTGTGTTATCTCTGTACATTTTGCTTCATTTAAGTAGTCTAACACTATGTATAGCATAACATAGTCTGTTATAGTATACTATACTATTCCAAAGCATGTCGCAATGTATAAGGCACCCGCCATTGTAGAGTCTGTGGAGGGTCAGATATACACATCTACCTTTGCATGCTGAGAGGCTGTTTTTATGTTTCGAACTCATGGCTCCTAGATGACAATGGAGTATCCTTACCGTTGCACTAGGGCTCGCCTTTACTATACCACACCATAATACAATAGAATTTGATCAATACCACTATTAAGATCAAAAACATTTGTCTATGGTATTTAGTCTTCAAGAATGGTTTGAGGTGAAGATAAATGATAGAAGTAAAGAACAAAAGAAAGAAAAACATGATAAATGGGAGTAAAAGAAAAGAGAACAGCAATTCACAGTGTTTGCATTAGATTATGTTATCTAAACTAGGGCTTCCATTTTATAGTCAAATGAATAACAAGCATACCGCTAGGTGAGGAATTTTGCTTGCTGGAAAATCAACTGATTTCCAAATCTTATTTGTGTTGGGTGAAGCTATTCCTTCTTCAATTACTTTGTACTAGCCAGAATCTCGCAAAGGTCACATGGACAAGCATAGGACAGATCATGGATTGCCATACCGTCCCGAATTGTTCGATTCAAGGCGCATTGTACGGTACTATATTGGAACTGGGATAGAAAATAATATTCGAGTTATCTAGGCCTCATACTAACCTGTAATGAGGCTTACCAAGACATACGTAGGTGAACCGGGGTGCATATCGATCTGTACCATGATAAAAAGTAAGAAAAATGACTCGAGAGTTGTCTCGGTGCTAAGTACATACTGTACCAATCTATACCTTACCGAACTAGTAATGTACTAGTATGGTACTCGAAGTCAAGATTGCAGACCTTGGGACAAATACAAAGGAAAGGCTATGGAAAATATTTCTATAAAGCAAAACGGTTACGTAAGGAGATGATTACAAGTTTATCGAGTAAAAGAGTATACAAAAAATTACTTAGACACCTCCTCAACTTAGAGCCATTTTTACTTGGTTCCCTTCCAGTTTAAAAGTTTCAAAGTGGTCCTTCAAGTTAGTTAAGTGGTTTAATCACTTTAATGTGATCCCGCCGTTCATCCATTTACCTGGGCTCACGGAATTCTATCATGTGATGGTCATGTGAAATTTCTAGGACTGAAATTCTCTTATGAGGAGTGTTTGAGATGGAGAGGAGGGATAAGGAGGTTTAGAGAGGAGAAGTAGATGTTCGAAGAGGAGGAGATGGTGGGAGCAGAGTGGGGCTCGGGGCCATGTTAGATAAAAAGGAGGGATAGATAGGAGGGTTGAGGATAGTATCGGGGTTTAGAGAGGAGGAGAATGATGTGTTGGAAGAGAAAACGTGGTGGGGGATCAGGTTAGATGGAGAGGAAGGATGGAGAGGAGGGATGAAAATTGTATCAAGGTTTGGAGAGGAGGACATGTTGGAAGAGCAGATGGTGGGATTGGATGGGGCTTGGGTGGGACCAGATTCGATTGAGAGGAGGGATAGAGAGGAGGGATATGACAACGGGCTTTAGAGAGGAGGAGGAGGAGGCGGGAGTGAGAAGGGATGAGAAGAGGAGAAGAGGAGAAGCGAGGATATTTTTGGATAAATAAGCTATTCTGATGAGGGAAAAACTATCCTTTATGATGGTATCTTAATGACATTGGATGCCGGAGAGGGCTCAGGACCACATTGAACCCCTTAACTAACTTTAGGGACCATTTTGAAACTTTTATAACTGGAACGGTTCTAAATGAAACCGGTCCTAAGTTGAGGGGGTGCTTAAGTAATTTTCCCAAGAGTATATTCACATTCAAGGGTTAATTGGAATTTATTTTTTAAGCAACTCTTGGTGTGTTTGCAGAGCTTGTTCATTATTTTCCTTATCTTTTATCACATGTAAACCTTGCTGGGTTTTTCTTGAACTATATCATTTGGTGAAACAATAGCAGATGGTAGTGGAAGATGTATAGGTGATGGAATAGGATTATTAAAATCAATTGGCTGAGTCTGGATGATTTACATGCTATTGGAAAAAAAATTGGAAGTACTTTCAAAAGAAGTGACATTGGTGGTTAGAAGATGAATATTAGAGATTGGGTCATAATAATGTGCTGAGTATCCAACAAAGAGACTTAGAAGCATGAGATCTAACTTTCAATAGACCAATACTAGTGCAAAAAAGGACTACCAAAGACCCGAGGAAGAGCAACTAACATAGAATTGCAGGTGAACAATCTATTGTATGAAGAAACCAGTGAAATAGAGTAGACAATTTGATTGACTAAATGACATGCATTGAAAGTTTTTTTTGCCTCAGAACATTTTAGAAACATGCATGCACAAGAGCAATGCATAAAAAACTTCAATAATAGGATGATTCTTTCTTTTCGGCCATTAATATGGTTATCGAGTATAGGATGCAAGCTGGCTGGTATATTATTCCATGTCTTCAGTAGTATTCCCTGAATTGATTGGAGAGATACTTTTTAGCATTATTAGGATGAAAAACCAAAAGAATTTAGCTGCAATTAATTTTGAATTTTCTTCTGTATGGTTTGATATGTTGATGAAATTGCTGAGTGGTCTTTCATTAAATAAAACCTTGTCATCTTGGAGTAATCATCACTAAAGGCAAGAAATTGTTGAAAATGATGAGTATTTTAAGGCCTAGCATTAAAATATTATAAGAAGCATTGGTTCACACTTCACAATATGCAGACATGTATAAATCAACAAGAACGAGAAAACACACTATGATGTTTATTTTGATGGCAAACTACTATGTGAGACCATGGTATGCTATACCGTACCATACCGGACGGTACCGAGCATACCGTACCGGTTCGGTATCGTTATCGGTGCAGGTGGCATACCGACTCTTGGTACGTCCAAACAATTTTGTACCGTACCGTATCAACACTATACTAGTGTGGCACCGGTAAAGGGTCCGGTACCGGTACGGCGAA
Source organism: Phoenix dactylifera (assembly GCF_009389715.1). Classification (NCBI taxonomy): domain Eukaryota; kingdom Viridiplantae; phylum Streptophyta; class Magnoliopsida; order Arecales; family Arecaceae; genus Phoenix; species Phoenix dactylifera. Next base: position 16,323 of record NW_024068007.1, on the reverse strand, counting down.
CCTTGTGTGAGACTGACTCGAGGAATGGAACCAAGGGTTGAGAGTCTTGAGACTTTCATGGATAAGCATTTTCCTTAGTGTGAAGAAAGGCTTGAGCAATGCTTACCAACAAAGAGACTTAGAAGCATGAGGTCTAACTTTCAATAGACCAATACTAGTGCAAAAAAGGACTACCAAAGACCCGAGGAAGAGCAATTAACATAGAATTGCAGGTGAAGAAACCAGTGAAATAGAGTAGACAATTTGATTGACTAAATGACATGCATTGAAAGTTTTTTTTGCCTCAGAACATTTTAGAAACATGCATGCACAAGAGCAATGCATAAAAAACTTCAATAATAGGATGATTCTTTCTTTTCGGCCATTAATATGGTTATCGAGTATAGGATGCAAGCTGGCTGGTATATTATTCCATGTCTTCAGTAGTATTCCCTGAATTGATTGGAGAGATACTTTTTAGCATTATTAGGATGAAAAACCAAAAGAATTTAGCTGCAATTAATTTTGAATTTTCTTCTGTATGGTTTGATATGTTGATGAAATTGCTGAGTGGTCTTTCATTAAATAAAACCTTGTCATCTTGGAGTAATCATCACTAAAGGCAAGAAATTGTTGAAAATGATGAGTATTTTAAGGCCTAGCTGACCCCTAACTATAAGAAACATTGGTTCACACTTCACAATATGCAGACTCATACAAATCAACAAGAACGAGAAAACACTCTATGATGTTTATTTGATGGCAAACTACTATGTGAGACTGACTCGAGGAATGGAACTAAGGGTTGAGACTTTCATGGATAAGCATTTCCTTAGTGGGAAGAAAGACTTGAGCAATGCTTTACCATTAAAGTTACTTCTTGCCGTTCTATTAAATTCACAAATATCTACTGATTGTCTTCTGATTCTAAAATACACAGACTAAAGGATAAGTGATTTTTTTAAAAAAATGGAGTTTATTAGGTTACCAACATACATCAAAAAATTAAATGCAATTGTGGCATAGATGACATAAAAACTGGTTAGAAAAGGCTAAGGCATGCATTTCCTTTTCTAAATACATTTGAGAAAGTAGTAAAGTACCATTGGCTAATGTGATCAAAGGACAAGAAATTGAAGTTAACTAGTCATGTAACATGTCCTAGTTTAGATCAAAGTTATTATGGCTCAAGGTGCACCAAGGTCTCTTGGAGCCTGGACACAATGTCAGGTATGCCCCTTAGTGAAGTAGGGTGCAATATATATACTTAATTACAAATCTATATGTTTGAATGTATGTAATATCTACCAATTTATATGTGTATGCATATGCATATATGCAGATATGTATATTGTGTGTATTGTGTTTATTTGTGTTATTTTTATATATTTCTTGTTACTTTTGTTGACAAATATGTTTAACATCATGAATTTATTAATATATGTATGTACTAATATTTATATAGATACACAAATAGATAATTGTGTATATACATAAACATAAGCATACACACACAAATAGATACTATAAACAAATATACACTCATAAATATGAGTATAAATATGTCTGCATTCATACATACATGGTATGTGTATACTTATTCCTATTTATGTATATATGTGTATATGTGTATGTTTGTATATATGTAAATCTATATATTTATATATGCAGTCATGCTTGTATATGCGTATGTATATGTATTACATACATATATGACATGTATATATAATCACAAACACAGCACATACATATATACTTGCAACTAGGGGTGACAATTGGTCACGTCAAGTTGGGTTCTGGTCAAAAATACACTCAATCCATATCCGACCTATTAATAACCAGGTTGGAAAATGTAAACCTATTCCCGACCCATTTATTTTATCTAAACCCATATCCACCCACCTATCCATTTTAATTTTCACTCATCAATCATACATATAACTAAAAAATAAAGCAAAAACTGTTATTCAAAGATCACAAATAACAAAATCAAATTTGATTTCAAATATATCATCATAATCACAATAAACTTAAGAATTTATGATTCATAAGAGTTATAAACTAGTTAAGGATAAAATTAGCTAAAATGCAATATCATATCCTAAAATCCCATGGCCTACCTTGTCCATCAGTCTCTATGATCTTTCTTTTTAAAGTGAACCGAACTATATAAAAAATTAAAAAGTATTAGTTGTGTTATATTGGGGAGCTGCTTAGTCCCTGATTGGATCATCCCAGGTGACCCATCAGGCCCAGAGCCTAACCCAAATCCACCTATGTATCATCGAGTTGATTTTGGATCAACTCAGAACCAACCTGGTTACAAGAAAAGCCCCACCAACCCATTTATTTTGGGTGGGTTTGTGCTGGTTACCCCTACTTGCAATGATCTACAGTCATACACACCCCACACAACACAATCACAAAGGCGCATCTTTGTTGTGCCTTGGTGCCTCTGTGAGACACACAAAATGTGCTTTTTTGTGTGCCTAGATGAAGTCGTAGCCCATTGTGGTAGATAAGGTGCTGAGGTTGCGCCTAGGGGCACCTTGCACCTTAGATGCATCCTGGACAGCACTGGTTTAGATGTCTCATGGAAATTGCTAATGCATGGCAGAGAGAGAAAAATACCAGTGTTGGCTAACGTGGCAGGTAGAGGAGTTGGAGTTAAATACAGGATAGTTGCTAACTCTTTATAATTTTCACATGATAGTGTTATCGAGCTTCCAAAGGTCACTGATGTTGCGAGCATTTAGGTGTTGTTTCTTTAAAAAGAGGCCTCCGTATGTGCTGGTTGAGGATCCCCATCAGATTTCCGCTATATAATTTGGACAGTTTGTGATGATAACATTTCTTGGCTCCATGATTTCTGCTACAAGCTCCTCCCTGATCATGACCATCTTGACATCCATGATCACCATGACCTCATCACTCATTATACTTTCCACTTGATGCGAAAAGGATAAATCTAGATCACATTGTGTGGATGCTGTGTGTGCAAGCAAGCACGTTAGTGGCGATCACAAATCTCCACCACTTAAAACTCTTATTTGTGTTGCTTCAGCTTGTCATGATCCAGATCTTCTGTGAGAGGCTGATAGACTTTGATCTCTGTGGTCAACTGTCTTGAGGTAAGCATAAATCTTCACCACGTAAAACTTTTCATTGTGTTTCTTCAGCTTGTCATGATCGTTTGCAAGAAGAGGCTGATAGACTTTGAACTCTGTGGTCATACCTCTCAAGGGACTAGTGTTCTTCACTACGAATGTCCAAAGAAAAGAAAGAAGAAAGAACAAGATATGAGAGGAGAGATAGAGAGAGAAGCAGCAGCAGCAGAATGCATTATCTGTTCTGATCAAGTCATTGCATTCCACAGAATGCATATCTGTCAAGATCAAGTTGTGTCCCTTTCCATATCTTAATTAGATTCACAATGTCTGGTCCATGTAACTAGGGTGAGATGTAATTCTGTCCTAACAGAGAAATGACAATGACAAGCCTATAACCCTCTTTTATGCAGTTTTTCTCCAACATAAAATCTTCAACAGTTTTTCTCCTCTTTTATCTGTTTTTGGTGGTTGCTGTTTGTGTTTGTGTTCATGCATGAGTTTTTTTTTTTGTGTGTGTGTGTGTGGGATTGAGTTTTTTATGCAATAACTCAACAAATTTTCTCATTATTGTAAATTTAACTCTATCTACCTGAAGTTTGGAAAACAGAGTTTATGGAATTACCAGGTTTACGTTGTCTATAAGTTATATTTTGTTAGAACAGCATGATTCCTTGCATGGGATAATCTGCTGGCCCAAGATCGTAAAAGAAAGAAAGAAGAACATGAGGATTGCAAGAAAAAACAATATTTGAGAGAAGAAATTTGTAATAAGAATAATCATGGGCGCAACTCGATTCCACTCTTGGCTCTTGCTCTTGGAAAACAAAGACGATGCTAAGGATGCAAACTAATTCATTATGCTAGATAATATTAATAGAAAACATTTATATCAGTGAGTTCGACCAAGCCTCATGCATGGTTCCTCCAAGACCCAAGTACTAAAGAAACCCAGTCATCTCAATGCTAACTCAGAACTCATACAACAATAAAGGATGAGTACTCACCATTAGCTAAACATAATACTTATTTTAGTTCTTTAACTAACCTATTCCAAAGCTAAATCCAAAAGACTCTAAGCTATACTCTGATCCAAATTATACGATAAACAACAATTGTTAACAGCATTTCCTCAAATGGTTGTCAAAACTGCAGAAGTTTCTGTCAGAAAATTATATCAGATACTTGTTCAGACAGATTAATATTGATCTGTCACAAGGTTGCTGATAGGACAATAAGAGACTATCATTCTCATCAATCTATCATCTGCTATCATTAGTGTCTTCTGTTTTCTTGAGTACCGCAGCATGCAAGAAGGTAAACTGGAAGGAGCTAAAACTAGCCCAAAGAATATAGAAGGAAAAATAAGTTGAGGTTTTGAAAGCGAGAATAAAAAATCCAGGTTTACTATTTTGTTTTTTTAGAAAAAAGTGAATAGAGAGGAGATAGACTGTGGAGACAAATTAGGTTTTATAATATGGACCACATTCATGTTTCTGGGTGCCATTCTGTGGTAAGCATGAATCACCACCCTCACATTCCAGCAATATGTCAACTAATCTCAAGCACATTTTGTGGAACCTTATTCTCTTATCAACTACTCGAACAATTGATACAGAAGGGTTGACTGATTTTCTTGTTATGTTTTGTGTAATGCTATCCAAGAAAACATTTCTGAGGTTTCCACAACTGCTATGTTGTCATTGTCCCTTAAACTTGGTATCTTTAAGTTTTGCATTTCAATTCTCTCGTATTGCTCTTGACTAAAGTTTTAATTGTGGTCTGCCAACCAGTTTGTATGGAAAGTTTTTATAGTTATACTGACATTTTAAATGTCAATTTTTCAGGACATTGAGAGGTATAAACTGGAAAATCCCAGAACATTTCATTATCTTAACCAGTCTAACTGCTTTGAGCTTGATGAAGTAGATGATTCTAAGGAATATTTGGCAACTAGAAGGGCTATGGATGTTGTTGGAATTAGTTCTGATGAACAGGTATGATTTTTTTAGCAGTGGTTCCACTGGGAAGAAAGATCCCCCAGCATCAATTATCAATCATTTGCTAAGAAATTTTTCCTCATTTTCTTTGTCATGTGTTTGCTTTATTCAGGATGCAATATTCCGGGTTCTGGCTGCGATTCTTCATCTAGGCAATATTGAATTTTCTGAAGGAAAGGAAATAGATTCATCCATACCCAAAGATGAAAACTCCTGGTTCCATCTAAGAACTGCTGCTGAGCTTTTTATGTAAATCCCCTCTTCTTGTAAATATCTGTACTTGTGAAAATCAGATTAGATCTACTTATTATCCTGAGAAACTGCAATGCAATTTTTCGTAGGTGCAATGTAAAGGTGCTTGAGGATTCATTGTGTAAGCGTATCATTGTAACTCGCGATGAGAGCATTACAAAAGGTCTAGATCCAGAAGCTGCAGTTCTTCGTAGAGATGCTTTGGCAAAGATTGTTTACTCACGGTTATTTGATTGGTAAGCATTAATGCCATAGCTGAATAGTTTGTTTTGCAAAATGGTGTGATAATAATTCTTTCAATATCTAGTTCAAAAATGGTTCTCTCTCTCTCTCTCTGTGAATTTAAGATGCTATCCCAGTTTTTTATGCTGCTGAATCCTTTTTGTTATTGGTTGCAGGATTGTGAATAAGATTAACAACTCAATTGGTCAAGATCCTAACTCAAAATTCCTGATTGGGGTGCTGGATATTTATGGCTTCGAAAGTTTCAAGACAAACAGGTGCTTAGCCGGTATGCTTTTGCATTCATTGTTAAAGCTGTCAAAATCTTGATGCGAGCTGCATCAAAATTTTGAAACGATGTGTGAAACTTATGAATGTCTGAGTCTTGATAGAGATGGCTTTCAAATGCTTTTTAGTGTAAAGAGCAAAATCAAGAGGTTCTTCTTAGTCATATAAAAAAAGAACAAAAAACTAATTGTTGAGTTTTCATAATGAAAAAAGAATCGTTTTGTTATTTTCAGATAGAGTTGTCTATCTTTCTTGTAGAGTTTGAGGGAAAAAACTGATAGACATTCTAAAATGCAACTAGGTGATAGAGAACAAAAATGAGGTTTCCAGCGCTAAATCTGAGACTATTAGATGCATAAAAAGGAGGTAAAGGTTACATGAGGAAAAGGAATATGTTGTAATGAGCAAAGGGTCCTAAGAGTTAATGGGCTTTAGGTTCAAGTAGTAGAAAAGGGTGAAGAGGTAGATTTTGCTTTCAATCCGAGACAGATTCTGAATCTCTGATAGTCTGATTAATGGTATAGTGCTAGAAGCTTTTCTGAACAACCTATTGCTTAGCCAGTCTGTTTGTTTTAGAAGGTTTCTTTTTAAGAAAAATGTTTCTGGTGTTCTCATGTGTCGTGTATCAGGATAAAGAATTAAAAAATTAAATATATGTTTTATCCTTTGATTTGATTTACAGAAAGAGGTTTTTTTATTTCTCAAGTCAAAATTTTAAAATCTTTAATTTTCTTTATTATGTTTGCTTATATGGAGAAATATTGTATATGCAATTATGCATCTATAAGAATGAAGGTAATAAACTAAATTGCTATAATAACTGTAGAACACAACTTATGAGCCAGTCAATGAAACTATTGGAAAGGGTGATAGAATAAGTATGAAGAAAGCAGCCAACCATAGAGGGCCATTTGATTTATGCTATGAAGGTCCACAATAGGGGATCTGTTGTTTAGGTCATTCATCAATATATGGAGAACAAACATTGTGCACGTGGTTTTATGGACTAGGAGAATGCATGTGATATGATACCAAGAATGATAATTTGGTGGGGACTAGAAAAGAACAGGTTGCATAACGAAATTATCGTAATGTGTATGCTGATGCTTTGACAGGTTTCGAGAGAATGAGTCTAAATGTTAAATTGGGTTCATGAAGAAGATATAAGAGAATAATGGCTAAAAAACCAGTAAATCAAGACAAGAGAGTAGATGTAATGCATATTTAATGGGCTAGGAATTGTAGATGAATTCCCAATCAAGATGACAGACAAGAGACTTCACAGTGTGATCAGTTTGATGCAAAGGATTTTTTGTACAAAAAAAACAAAGCTATAAATGAAGATATATTTTATATAATGGATGATGTGGAGAGGTGCTTTTGGATTGTCATGATTGTTCCATTGCGCAAAACAACACTAGGTTCTGCAGTATTAGCTGATTGAAATTGCTGGGAAATAAAGTAGATCCAAGCTACCAGAAAAATGCAGAAGAAGGGTGAACCTTGAGATGGGTGTACGATAATATTAGAAAGGATAAAGTGAAGAGTTAAGAACAAATATATTCGGAGGTTTAGTAGTTAGTAGTTACAGCAATTTAAGATAGTAATGGTGAACTGGAAATTTGGATGGTATGGGTAAGTGAAATGAAGATTCAAAGAAGTTGTAGTAAAGTTAGTTGCTCCCATTTGTGTCTAGAAAGAGGGGAAAATCTAAGCTATCATGGTTGAAAATGAAAGATGTGAGAATTAACATTGGAGAAGTTTAAAGTTTATACTAAAACTAGAGCTAGTCCTTAACAGGAATATTGGTGGATCTTGATTTGTAAAGTCAGTCCCAACTAGTTGGACAAGGCTTAATGAATAGGATTTGACGGTTTGACCCAATGTTTTATGTCTCAGTATTGGGTTCCATACCAGTACCTTACTGGTATAATACAGCATGATGCGGTATGCCTCTGTATTTACCCATGGTAAAGGTGATAAATCGGCAGAACACTTATACCATGTGTCGGTGCAGCTTTTTATCAAGCCCTTGTATCATAGCTGGTCCCTACCAGGATGGTATGGTATGCTTAGTACAACTGGTATTTTTCTGGTACATAAAACCATACTTCTACTTATTGCTAAATTTTATGACGATTGTTTTATTTTGTGATTTACTGAGTTCATAATTCAAGTTCATTGAGTTGGAGCAATGAAGTTTTTAACTTCATCTATTGTTGTATGGAAAAAGGTGTGGACAAGAATTAGGGTTTAAAGATATAGACTCAAAGATTTAGACACTTGGGGCAGTAAAGTCCACCATTGGAAGACAAAATTTTTAATTATCACTCCTGGGGCAGGGCTATGTGTTCTTCCACGCAAAACAACCTACTCTTTTTATATCGGAGGTCTTGTATAATAGAAATTTGAAGTCTTGACAAACAAAATCTCATACAAATTAACTTAAATTGTAACTGATAAACGGGCAAACTTGGATCAAATTTCAGAAAGGGATCAAACTTGGTATACTTGTGGAAGGATCTAATTTGAATGATAGCATTTTATTGCTTGGATGTGCATTAAACAGATGATGGATCAAGTTGCTATGGGTTGAGATTATGATTTTCATCTTCTAACCAACTTAATGAAATACACAAGGTCAGTTAACTGCTTCAATAACTCATTTTCTATTATTTTCTGTTCTAAATATAAATTAGTATCTAGTGACTGGTTGAGTAAATGGATATGTGTTTGTTGGACGGTCTAAGTTTCTCGACTTCCACTATAGAACTTCCACCTAAGCCTCCTTTGGATGAGTCACGCACTAAGGACAAACTTCCTCATAAAGCATACAATCCTTCTGCCTTCATCTTTTGACCAATACATTTTGAAGTGGGTGGTGGTTTGTACAGACCCTTGTAGCCCTTTGTCTATGTCAACCACTCTAGAATTTTCTGAGGCAAATTTCCTCAATTGTCATATTCTTTAGCAAGTTATATTTGATAATAATGTTCCATTGTTTTCTGTTCTTGTTGCTTTGCTAGCATATTCGTTTGATATAAATATCTCACCTCAACGATTCCTGTTTAAGGTTCTAATATGTTCATCATTTGCAGCTTTGAGCAATTTTGTATTAATCTTACAAATGAAAAACTGCAGCAACATTTTAATCAGGTTTGAGTATGGAAAATTCTCTTTGCAAACTTTAGTTCCCTATCAGATAGACACCTAGGATTTAAATTTGTTTGAGTTACTAAAATAAGTTCTGATTCTGTTTCTTGGAACAGCATGTTTTTAAAATGGAGCAGGAAGAGTATACCAAAGAGGAAATCAACTGGAGTTATATTGAGTTCATTGACAACCAGGATGTTCTTGATCTTATTGAGAAGGTTCATTCTGACAACATCATTAAAACAGTACCTACATCAAAAAATTAATGTTTTCCCGTGATTGTTTTCCTTTATTAACTAGGTTGTATCACATAATAGTTGTGTTAGATTTCACAATGTCCAGCTAACCAGCATTGAAAGAATTCCAAGGACATATTTGATATTTTTATGCACTGTCAAACTTGACTATGGTGTTTCTCCCTCCTAAAAAGCAATTTAACAACACTAGGGGTAGGGGTACTAGTCCAATTAGCATGGAAATGGAAAAGAGTTGGAGTACATATTAAATGTCAAATCTTTGGTAAAAGATTTAAATCTTCTAAAAATAAAGGATCATTTTAATAAAAAAATCCACACTGTTGGTATTCATCTATATATCTATTAAGTTGCTATTGGTCGAGATTTCTAACCAATGCATCAAGTGGATGCAAAAATTAATAGTTACACTAGCATGCTATGATGGCTATGATCTAAGGATCTGATCTCATTGAATTTCGATCTATACAAGTTTTAAGATGTGTAGATCATGGTAAATGGTGTGGATATTCAATTTACATAGACTGTAATGTACTTTAGCACACTAGTACAATTCATACCATCTGTTATTCTATCCACTCAATGCATAGGTAGAGGGCTACCAAAACCTATGATTTTTTGTTTCTATGTATTTTTTGTACTAGAGTTCATGATCATTGGTGTGGATCATCAACTAGGAGGGTCCATCATCGATTTCAAATATTTGAATCTTTTACAAAGATTTAATGTTTTATGTGTAGTCTAACCCTGTAGGAAAATAGCTGTGAAAGTTCTGAAAGTCAAAATCTTGTTGACATACCCATTTTGGCTAGATAAATTTGGATTAACTTCTTTAGAAACTTGAAGAGTATCCTTGGTACCTGTCATTAATTGTTGCATTATTCCTATGACAGGCACAATGTGCTTTCTTTGCTGCTATATAAGAAGCCTTGATCATCTAAGTTCCACATATTTAGTACTACCCAATGGAACATGTTCAATGCACATTTAAGGAAAAAGGTAAAACAACATAAAAATATAAAAAAGGAAATTTTGAAATAAAAACTTAAAACAATATAAAAAATAAAAATAAAAATTGGAAAACAGAAAATATATAATTATAATTAAATTTTAAAAATTTAAACTTTGGAATTTTAAGAATGAATAAATATGGAAGTGGGCTTAATAGCAAGAAATATGAAAAGAAATTTTAGTAGGGGAAGAGAGAGAGAGAGAGAGAGAAATATGATCTCTCTTTCCCTCTACAAGTCCTTTCCTTGACTTTTTTTTTCCTTTTATTTTTTATGGAGTGAAGAGTATTTTGGAGTTGAATGGAAGGTATTTGGGAAAAAGTGATTGACAAAATCAAAATGTGAATATTTTAAAATTCCAAATTTCTTTCTCATAATATGATCAAGAGTCTTACAGGAAAATAAAGAAGATAATAAAAAGGATTAGGCCATGATTGAGGGCAAAATGGTTTAATTTTATGGGAAAAAAGTTCAAAGGAAAGCTAAAGCATATTTGAAAGCATATCTAAAATGAAGGTTAGCACTTAGCAGGAAAAATTTCTTCCAAATGACATAACAATCTGTCATATACTGAGATGTAAGATGGAAATCTAGTCAAATTGATATGAGACTTCTTAGAGATCTTCTTCTATTCTATTTTTCAGATATCCCGCAAACGCAAAGCATGTTGGATATTAAATGCCAATTTCTAGGAAACACAAAATCTATTTCACAATTCCAAACAACTAACAAATGCTTGCTTGATGACTAAGTTTGTCTCAGAATCTTTGTGCCTCCGTGGTTTAATTTGTCTTGAAGCACATATTGGGCATGCTTCTGTAATTATCCTATCATCATATTGCTAAAAGATAGGAAGCAGAAAGTGCAGAGCAAGGAAAACATTTGTTAAAAACCGTCATATTTTTTTTAAAAAAAATTGAAATTTATATATTTCAAAGTTCATGTGTGTGGATATAAACTCACTAGCCCATCAATATGGTTACAGGTCATACTTCACAATTGGTTCATGTCTGAAGCCAATTCTTCTGAAATGTATTGTCTGAATGTCTTCTTACTGCTTCCATTCAAGTCTTGCTTTCTATTTTTTCACTACGGGCTTCTTTAGGTAGACCACCTCACATGGTTTTCCCTTGATATAATGTCTATATCCATTAGATAGCTAATCTAATATCTTTTCATGCCTTTTGGAATGGCTTCACATATTGTTATTTTTAGGAGCTTCATATAAGTGTTGAAATGGTAGATAACTTCTGAAAAGGGTTGCTGTAGTTGTTATTACTATCAAAATTCTTTACGCAAAGTACTTTCGCCTGCCGAGTGTTAGGATGCCAGGATAACATGACTATGATCTCATTTTTCAATGGTTCAATGGAAAAGGTTAATGATAAATCACTGCTTTTGGAAATTAGACTAGCATGATTCGTTGTAGTCTTATCCAGGGGTATGCATGGGTTGGATCGGTTTGGAGATATACCTGAAACTGAACTAATTTAAATCAGTTTCTCAAACCGCAACCAAAATTGAACTGACCATCTACAAAAACCACTGGAAACCAAACCGAGAAATTCGGTTCAGTTTGTTTTAGTTTATCGGGTTGATGTTCAATGGGCTACGATAAATAGACCGGGCTAAGTCTGAACATAAAAATTCCATTTTATATAGCGTTGATGTTCAATGGGCTAGGCTAAATAGGCTGGGCTAAGTCTAAACGGAAAAAATCTATTTTATATATAAGAGAAAATATAAGGAAAGATTTAAAAAATTGAATATATTTATACACACATATGTACACATATGTATGAGATTGGGTCGGTTCGGTTTGAATTGGTTTTTTAAAAACTCAAACCAAAATCGAGCCGAATTTTTCCAGTTCAAACCTTTCTCAAATCGACATCAAATCTGATTTTGAAAAAAACTTACATAAACAGAACTAAAAAGACCAGCTCAGGTCAGGTTTGCGGTTCAGCTGGATTTTCGCACACCTCCAGTCTTGTCAACCTTACTTGTTCTTTAATTTGATGTTTCAGGATAAATAGGAAAGGTTACTGTGGAAGAGAAGGCATAGCACTTTCCAGAAATGTATCTGCTTATTTTTTTTAATCATATCACTTTTTCTTGTTAAATTCTAAATCAATGTTGAAAATGTTTCTGCAAAAAAATTCCACCTTTTTTTGTATATTTTCAGGAATTTGTTAAGAGGCCATATATGAAGCTTCCTTTGGGTTTGTTTGTGTTGATATACATCTAGCTATGTGCTGTTTGTTAAGAGGGCCATCTGCCTATTCATTTGCTGACACAATTTGTCACATGACATATGTTCAATAATAACTGGACCCTTTCAGTTTATGATATTATGCAATTATCACCTTCTCAGGTTCCTACGTTTTAACTTTTAATTTTGACTTTCAGAAACGTGGCGGGATCATTGCTCTTCTGGATGAAGCTTGGTATAAATACTATTATAATTCTTTCACTTAAAAAAGAAATTCCTATGAAACTTAATAAATTAAGATGCTAAGACAGCTGGATTCTTTTTTCATTCAAGCTTGTTGCCAAGATCAACGCATGAAACATTTGCCCAGAAGCTCTACCAGACTTTTAAAAATCATCAACGCTTTAGCAAGCCCAAACTAACTCGTTCTGACTTTATCATTCGTCACTATGCTGGTGATGTAAGTAGCTCCTTGTTGTGCTTTTGCCTTCATGTTCATTATCTGGATGGATAAGTATATAATACGAAAGTCTTCTTTTCATCTTTCAGGTCACTTATCAGACAGAGCTGTTCTTAGACAAGAACAAAGATTATGTTGTTGCTGAGCATCAAGCACTCTTGAGTGCTTCTAAATGCCCCTTTGTTTCGGGTCTGTTTCCTCCTCTCTCTGAGGACTCATCTAAATCTTCAAAGTTTTCATCGATAGGCTCAAGGTTTAAGGTACAACTATGATCTTTTTTTTATATGATGTGCACTTCGTACTTAAATGGTCCCAGTTATCGCAGAAAATACATCTGTTGAGTGCCACTGTATCTACAACTTTGCAGCAACAACTGCAAGCTTTACTAGAAACTCTAAATGCCACTGAGCCGCACTATATCCGCTGCGTTAAACCTAATAACCATCTTAAGCCAGGAATTTTTGAGAATATCAATGTTCTGCAGCAGCTACGATGTGGGGGTAAATTTTTAGGCACCTTTCCTTTTCACTTCATATACTCTTTTCTTACTTGATGATATCTACACCAATGCTCATGTTGGCAACTGTATTGTAATTGTCTTTAATATAGGGAGTGCTGGAGGCAATTAGAATAAGCTGTGCTGGATATCCAACAAGACGTGCATTTGATGAATTTGTATATCGTTTTGGCATTCTTGCACCTGAAGTTTTGGATGGAAGGTGGCTACCTGAATACTTTAGACATGTTTCCAGGCATTTTGAGTAAAAACTGCTAGCACATATATATTTATTTGTTTGCTTGTTTTCTGTGGTAGTTGTGATGAGATCACTGCTACAAAGAGGTTGCTAGAGAAGGTGGATCTTAAAGGCTATCAGGTAACTATGGAAGTCAACACTTCTTTGCAAGTTTCAAGATTGACTCTGCCAAAATATTTAATTATTGACACATTTCTTAGAAAGGCCTTTGTCAATTTTTCTATCATAACATACAATTCTACATTTTGTAAGCTCATGCTTATTTATAGTTCATCTTGAATTAAACCAGTTTACACAGAACGTGCTCTGATTCTATATATAAAGCATTTTTTTGAAACTTGTTGTAAACTTAAAAATGGTGTAAGAAGACGTAAAGGAGGAACAATTAAAGGAAGTACAATAAAGAAAGGATAAAAGAGGGAATGGGGTTACTAAGGTCCATTTTGTTTCTACTAGATTTTTGTTGTACTATTCTTTTTATTACTAGTTAACTTGGTATCTTGGAATGCAGCGAAGGAGCACCTCAATCACTTGACAACAAGAAATCATTTCACTGAGACCAAAGTAACAACATAAATCCTGATAATTTTCTGGATTTGAACTTTAGCTGCTACCCTGAACCCTCTAATCTACCGGTCCAGCTTTTCGTGCAAAAGTTGCTCTGCTATTCTAAATTGTACACTTTGCAGAGGGTTAAGGTTCTCATATTGTGTGCATGATGACACAGTGCTAGCATGGTATATGAAGTTATGAACCATGCCAACTCTTGAAAAACATCAACATTGAATGATCTATAAGCATGGTACGCTGTACCGGCCCGAATCGAGTAATATAGGATATACTGTACCATACCAGTTCGATACTGGTACCCAGTACGGGTGGCGTACCGACACTCGGTATGCTAAAAAAATTCCGTATTGTGAAAAGATTCATGACCAATATGCCAAAAATACTATTTATTTCCTTGAAGATAGACTAATACAAACCAATATATGTTGTACCTATACTAAAACTTGTATCGGTTAGCTACCAGTTCAGTATAGTATCGAATTGGTTCCGTACCAACACACAATATCAGTGTCCACCGAACTAGTACCGGTAGGTGTACCGGTGGCTTACCGGACTTGTTCGAACTAGCCACAGTGCGCACGGCGAGCGCGAGCGAGTGAAAATGCCACAGTAGCACAGCTACAGTGGCATTTAATGCCATTGTAATGATGCTGTAGCTGCACTGTAATGATACAATGGCATTTAATGCACTGCAGCTGCACTGTAAGGATACTGTAGTTTGCATTGTAATGATACTATAGCTGCACTGTAATGATACTGTAGCTACACTATAACTGTTACAGTAGCATTAAATGCCACAGTGAACCAGACTCAGTGTCGGTTCGTACCGAGTCCTGGTCGAACTAGACAGAATCGGTTCAGTTCGGCCTTGTACCGGTGCAAACCGGTTCGCATCGGTACACCCTCCGTACTGCTTGGTTTCGGCCCCTATGGACCAGACTGGTCAGGGACCGTACTGGCCTAGTACGGGCTGAACCGGCCGGTACGGACCAGTTTAGCATACCATGCAGGCATGCACAATATGCTTGGGCATGCCGGTCATCAGACCGACACCTTTTTTATTTTTTTCAATTTTTTTTTCATTTCAAGATTTTTTTTGGTTTTGTCGAGTTATGTTGATCTTAATTTGATCTAAAGGTCTGCAATCTCGGTACCAAGTACTGTAGCGGTATGTTACTAGTTTGGTACGGTATGGTCGGCACAATACGATACACACCTCATAGTCTCATACCAAGACAACTTCCAATCACTTTTCTCTCATTTATTATCATGATACCACCCGAAACCGAGTGGTACAGGTTGGTATGTTATGGTATGTGCTCCAATTTCGGATGGTACCGAGTGATACGAGATGGTTTTGGAAAGTTTGAACAAGTTTGACTTAGGTACCAAACAGAATCTCAGTATTGTACTTTGTACCAGTACCAGTATGGTCCGATCGGTACAGGTTGGTATGGGCTAGTACGGCAAACCTTGCTTGCACCCATAACACTTGGATGGGTCTCTATGAGGAAAAAATTTTGGTGTCAAAAGGGTCCACTGCTTAGATACATACTTGCATCTAATGCACATAGCTGAGTCCATGTAACATAGTATATCAAAAGAACAAAGGATTCCCAACATTGACCAAGTAATGATGAACCTTGTACTTGAATCAGCATAGACAACAACTAAGGCTTCAATTATATATGTGAATGAAAGGAAAAGGAAATATTTAAAAGCATAGATATGATCTTCTATGGATATTACACACAGGTAATATTGATGATAAAAAGGGAGGAAAAAAGAACTAGAGAATCCATTTGATGTGAATCCTCTGACCCATTGTCTGATGACTCTGATCTATAGTGGATTGAAAATAAATCTAAAAAAAATAATCTGCTGATTTATCTATCTTCCTATTAACAATATAACTGAGAATGTATTATTATCTGATTTGTAATAATTTTCAAAAGCAAAAAAGCACAACGAGAGAGTGTCCTATGTTCGAGCCCCAAACTAGGCCAGGTACTTAATATATGGATGGGATTTCCTCCTATTCTTAGGAGAGCTAACAACTGT